>NW_009611290.1:0-28415 GCF_000690535.1 Cariama cristata
GTTTTATTAATAATAAAATTAAACATTAATAAAATATTTTAGTGTTAGCATATCAGGGCTATCAATATGATATGATATGTTAACATGTTCACTACAAGAAGGACATGGAGCTGCTGAAGCATGTCCAGAGAAGAGCAACAAAGCTGGTAAAGGGCCTGGAGAAAAAGTCTTGCAAGGAGCAGCTGAGGGAGCTGGGGTTGTTTAGTCTGGAGAAGAGGAGGCTGAGGGGAGACCTTATCGCCCTCTACAACGACCTGAAAGGAGGTTGTAGTGAGGTGGGGGTTGGTCTCTTCTCCCCGGTAACTAGCGATAGCACAAGAGGAAACGGTCTCAAGTTGTGCCAGGGAAGGTTCAGGCTGGACATTAGAAAGAACTTCTTCACTGTTAGAGTTGTTAAGCATTGGAATGGGCTCCCCAGGGAGGTGGGGAGTCACTCTCCCTGAAGGTGTTTAAAAAATGTTTAGATGTGGCGCTTCAAGATATGGTTTAGCGGGCATGGTGGCATCGGGTATACAGTTGGACTTGATGATCTTTGAGTTCTCTTCCAACCATAATGATTCTATGATTCTATGTGATGCTACATCTGATAAAAGCTTTCCTAGAGGCCCTAAAGTAAAAAGCACCATGTTTAAAGTTTCTGAACCCTTTTGTTGAAGTAGTATTGCTGAAAGAGAGCTGGAAAGGGACCAGAGGATAGTTGGAATATTCCTCTCCCCTTTGTAAGCAGAACTCCCTTTCTGTAAAACATTTGTGCAGCCCTACATTTAGGAGAAATAGGTTTTCTTAGAATAGTTAAAACAAGGCTAAGAAATCGGATCTTTACTTTTGAATGTACTGAAACCAGAAAATATCAGGAAATTGTATCTAAGTTTATTTTATTGAGTCGTTATTTTAAATTTTTCAGGTGTAAAATGATTAATTAGTTTTAAACGACAACAAGTGTCTTTATTTAGAAACAAGTTGAAAAACTGTGTTGTACTGAAGAAATGTTTCCCCTATTACTGGCAAGTGTTACTGAACACTTCCTTGATGCACAGATAATGTCTCCCCGAGGAAGTATCAGTAAATGCTCATGGGTAAAGCACTCAGTGATGACATGAGTATTCTTTTCTTGGCCTTTGCGCAACCTGCTTGTGCAGCTTAATTCAGTTCATATAATACTGATGTGTTATTTTCAGTTGTTCTGTAAAGTTAGATAGTAATACTTCCTGAGTCATAGGTATATGTGAGAATAAACATAGTAGTAGCTGAAAAAGTCAGATACTACACTGATTATGTATTTCTGCATACCTAAAAGTGATCTTGTATGTAATGTAACATTAAGAATACATTATATGAAACTCAGTAAAATGCTCAGTTGAAAACCAGTTTTATATAAATGCAGTGACCAAATGACTCTTTATTGATGTTCCTTATAGTGACATTTAAACTTAATTTTCTTAGGGAAGAGAAATGGATCTGTGAATTAGACAAACCTTGATTGATAACTTTGACAGCATAGAGAGTACAGGGATCAAAAGTTAGCCATATACTGTAACTTCCAAATCTATTACAAGTATTTATCTTTGACCTGCAAAGAGTAAAATGGAATCGATTTCACACTTATCAATTCACTGCATATTTTTCAACTCAACAGAAAGCTTTTTAATGAGTGAAAGGAAATCAATTGATAGCAGTTGCCTCTCTAGTCTGTTTAGAGATTATCTGACCATGGAAGCTAATCCAAGAAAATATAGCTGGACCTTAAAAATTAGGGTGGTTTGACTTAGTGAATTAGTCTGCCATCATAAATTTATTTCATAATAGCTACATATGATAATAGACTAAATCAAGCAGGTTTCAAGTTCAGGCTCAAAGCCTGCAAAATATGCAGTTAAAGCAAACCAGCAAACCTGTAGACTTCAGGAGCTGTATCAGGATACTAGAGAAGAAATTAAATTAATGACTGCTGGGACTTGACCAAGCTCTGAAAGGGAGAGTAGATATATTCACATATTGTTTAGAGTAAGGGATGGCTCAAAGAAGTCTGTGGTGGCTTCTCAATACTTCTGGGTCAGTGTGTCATTTTGGACAAGTATTGCAATTTTTCTGTACATAATTTTTTCCATCTATGTAATGGAGATAAATCATTCCCATTCATATGAACTGCTCATAGACCTGTGAAATTTTCTTATTTTGATGCTAATCAAACTGAGACTAAGTATACAGATTTTTTCCAAGAACGTATTTGTCAGAAGTTCAAGACTTTACTTTCAAAAACAATTATGGAACAGAATTTTTTTTCATTATAAGTAATGAATCAGTAAGATTTTCAGTGCAGTTCAATATTTGGGTGATTTTCTTTCTCATGATAGAGTGTCTACTGTAACCATTATTCAAATTCCTATTAGTCATCACACATAGTCTGTCTTTCCTATCTGGATATAGAGTCTAAATCCTCTGTTGTTATATGAGTGTCTGTATGTGCATGTTTACATTTTTATGAACATATATTATATATACCATGGGTATATATGTTTAAATATATGTATACAAATATGGAGTTGTATTTTTAAACACAGACACGTGTATGTATATATTTTTAACTGTCATTGGCGTTATTGAAGATGTTGAGGTGCATCATAAATGAAAAGTTCAGGAATATGGTAAAGGAAAGAAAAAGATGCTGTTTTAATCCAGTGAGAGGTAATAATATGAATTGATGAAGTGATGTACAAGCAGATTGTGTAGTATCTGTGTCAGAATTATTGAGCTTGAAATCTGATCAAAGATGGGAATTATTGAAAGCTAGTGTTTTAGAAGTGGAAATTCTTCTTTGACAAGGCAAGACAAGACTGCAATAACCTTGATGTAGACATGGAATCAGAATGATTAGAGTCAGTGCGAATTTCAGACCCACTCTCTGACAATAAATAAATGGAGGTGTCGAGTCTCATTTCAATCACCTTCAGTAATGACCTTGAATGCATGCAAATGTGAAATTTGCTCAATGGGGACTCTGTGGCAACTCTGCGATTCAACTGTGAAATTAGAGTAGCTTGTACTTAAACTGGAATTTCACACCTGGTGAACTAGCAGTCTCATTCTGACTCACAACAGGAAGGATAAAACCTTTTACAACACCGTGTTTCCATTTGTTTATTTGAAATAATTTCTTTTTCCTCAGTTATGACTGAATAGGCTGAAAATAGTTTTAAAACCCAGCTGGGGGAACCTGAGACAAAGTGACTGTTGCGGATTTTATTTGAAAGCTATGCTCACTCTATTTTAAAAACATTTTTCATTGTTGAAACAAATATTACAATCTTTGTAGATGCTGTATGAATAAGAAGTTACTGAAACACCAGAAGTGTTCTGGTTCTTGAAAAGGAAAACAACTTCAACACAATGTATTTGATACATTAAATAATAGAATTGTTAGAATTCTGAAGTTGAGAATAATAGCTATATACTTGATTCCATAGGTGAGTCTGCTTATTTATTTCTTGAGCTTACCGTAGAGAGGTGGTTTTTTATAGTGGAATGGAATATGTGTTAATTGAAGAGTGGTATAGTGCCAATCACACCCTAACCCGAGAGCTTTCCAAAGTAATCAATTGAATATAGTTAGTGTAGACAAACAGTGCTTTCACAGGAGAGAATCTCAAATAGAATTACATATTACAAGGTTTTTTTTTGTGAGGCAGGATTGACAGTTTCTGATTATATATATGCTCTGGAATTGCATCATGACAGTGTTACTTCCTGTATTGGCCACCATCTGGAAAGCGAGAGCTGTTACATCCAAGTTCTACTGAACACTTTGCCTAGGTCCTACCATCAAGGATTTTTACAAGTTTACTAAATTAATATGCGCACAAATTGTGAATTATCAAAAATTTAACCAAAAAATGGAATAATTTTTAATAGAATGCATATTCTTTTTTAAAAAGATTTGATGGTTAGCTACTTAAACAGTGTCCAACGAATTAACCGAAGTCATGTGTACAGTTTTCTTCCATATGGATAGTTGTTTTTGCTCAGTAACATTTTGTGTATTTTCTGTGAACACATTTTATTGTTCAAACACTTTTAATGGCATGAAAAACAACAAAATTAGAAATATTTCTATATATTTTCAAATTATGGCTGTGTAAAAACTATACATGATACCATGCAAAGCAGAAGAATCTCCATTGCATCCCAGAATGTCTCTCTGTATGCAATAGAGTGAAAATGTCTGTGCTCTGGACTTGAGGTGACAATACCTGTGTTTTAGAAGGCCCTTTTTGTCTAATCTGATGGTCAGGACATCTTTCCAATCTTCAGACCTGAGCCTGCTCCTTTTTAAAATGATTGAATTGAGAACGTGTTCTCAATGCGTATCTGTTCCGACCACCATTAATGCTCCAAATGTTTGTCACCTCCCTGAGATAAAATCTCATGTCTTGAAACTGCTCAGAAAAGGAACTGAAACATTTGTAGGGATTTCCCTGCTCTAGATATTGGATTGTTATAAGAAGAAAAGACAACCACCACCATCACCTTCTCCTTAATGAATCAAATGCTGAGTCACCAAGCCACTGGGTGAAGTCAACCCTTATTTGTTTGCTTTTATTACAATTGTCAAAGGGAAGAAAAAAAATACTTCAAGTGAAATTTCAGTGTAATATTACATTATATTATGAAATACTATAAGAAAACACAAAAATACATTTTAATGCATTCACAATTTCTCAAATTTTCTCAATTTTTATGCCCTAAAAGAGGAATTATATGAATGTATGCCTGCTGGCATTCAGCTAGTCCTGCCTGGGCTCATTCTCTGATAGAGTTATCTCTTAGCTGGAAAACAATTTCTGTTTTTCTTTTTCATTTTTGTCTTCAACATTCCTGAGCAATAGCACAGTCTGATCTTTGGGTTTTTCTATTGCACTTTTTTCTGTAATGGGTTTGCTATTCTTAAGCATTTGTTTACAGGTGCAGTTTATATTAGGTGCCTATCTCTACAGTTAATCAACACACAATTGATCAAGGTTACTTTTACAATACCTTGTTCTGTTTGTTCTTCATATTAAGGCCATGTCCAAAAAAGTATCACCAGCTGGTGATTCAGTATTGAAGAGATCATGAGCTATCATGAGAGATATGCCGACTCCTAAAGGCAATATTTGTTCTCTAAGCTGTATCTTCAATGTAGAACTTATTTACCAATATGATTTCCTCCCTAATTTTCAGCAGAGGAGGTCTCTACTGATATCCAGAGCCAATGCTAGTGGTCTTATTGCTATGCCAAAAGGCTTACTTTTGGGGTTTTTTTAGGAGATTTCTTCTGTTCTAAAAAGCTGAAGGAAATGTTAAATGCTGGTGGGGTGGCTGTGTTTAAATTTGATTCAGACATCATGGAAATATTTGTTTCAATGGTTATATATGCTCCTAAGAGACACAAATGATGAAAAAGAGGTTGCAAATCATCCTCTCTTTCTGTAATTAGAGATCAGAGATCCCTTATGTAGCTTCCTGGAAAATTTTCCAGATCACACTGCTTGTAAGAGTGATAGAAACATAAGCATTTGCCTTTCACCAAAGCCTTTTAGAGTACACTTTGTTTTAACAGATAGTATTTTAATTATTAGTTAAATATGTAATTATTGCAAGGCAAGTGTGTTGTGTTTCAATGTAGTTGCACAGAATCCATAGGCTCTAATCTAGAAAGTGCCTTAGGCAGATGCTTATCTTTAGACTGATGAGGTCTGTTAACTTTGATAAAACTAAACTTACGTTCTAAGTGGTTTGCTGGATTGGGGCCATAGGCTGTAATGAGTTGGATTTTTATCTTTAATCTTTCATCCATTTGTTAAAATTTTTGACAAATTTTATTCTTTTACACAGAATTATCTTTGTTTAATGCTACTGGTTTCCTAATGTAATTATCTTCCAGGCTTCATTAATCATGTTTAAAGTACTTTCAGATATTCATGCATAATTTCTACACATTAGTTTAACTTGGTTATTGGAATTTATTTAATGTCCTTAAATATCACAGGATACACATCTGTATATGTGTCCTGGTTAACAGACTGATCTGATTCTCAAATTTTAAGTACACTTATTTGTATAAGGCTTGGCTATAATGAACAGAGAGTCACTTTTGGCAATGTTTTGCATTGTAACTGCAGTGCATACACTTCCTTCATAAGACAAGTCTACTGAAACTGGTACTGCTGAAAGTTTCTGAAGTAACTGCAGATAGAGGCTGTTCACTTTTTACTGTGAACATTAGTTTGCATCAGAATCTACTTCAACGGTAATATTAGTGAGAAACCAATGAAAAGCAGATCAAATAGAAGCTGGCATTTGAAAATAAAATATATATATTAAATGGTAGAGAATATATTATTTATGCATATGGTTGTTTTTATAAGCACAAGGATTTGTTATTGAACTCTCTGACTGTCTTAATTTCCCCCTTGTTTGTTTTACAGTCTTTTTTGTTGTTCCTTTCAGTTGGAACATCAAAGTTTTAAGGCATGGATCACATAAGATATATGTATGCTTGTATAGTATTTATCACAGTTATTCTAATTAATGCCTATGGTGCCTGCCTTTAAACAAATAATTATAATCACGTAAGGAAATGGATACACTTTACCAGTCTTAGGAGACAAGAGCATCCTGACAGCTACTGCTGCTTCAAATATATCATAATAGGCACTGATCCTTTCCCAATAAGCTAATTAATTATTAAACATTTTAATTATTAATTGTTGCACATTGTTAATTATTACAAATTTACGGTACCCATGAAACTGGTAACAACTGAAAATTTTTCAACAAGTTTTGAGATAACGTACCTTGAAATATATTTTCATTGTTTCATCATTTTTGTGTTGAAAATTTTCAGACTTAACTTTGACAGTATTTAAGCAATTTAATTGCGAGATTTTAGCTCTGTTGCTTTTTATCATATAGTATAGTTCTGTTGTTTTCTATCTAACGTGTTTCTTCTAAATTTTCATTAGTCTTTTTTTTCCTCTACCAGTATACTTGGCCATGGTCCATATCCTTGCTGGTTCACACTATTACAGATTAATGTGATAACTGTAGTTAATGACGAATGATTAAAAACATCTTTCTAGAAACTAGAAATACACATCTAGATTGTCCTTTCAATGCCCTTTAAACATTCATTCATTAGATCCTGCATATTTCATGTGCTTCTGCTAGAGAGAGAGAGAGATGAGGAGAGAGGTGGGCAGATTCCCTCCTTAGGCTACATGTTTCATCATAACCAAAAATGTGCCAGGAGGGAAATTATTGACAGCCCAGTGCTCCATAGGTAAAGAAACCTAAGGGAATTGTGAAATTAAGCATAGAGCTCTGTGGATAGGCTTCTGGTAGTTTTGAATATTCCCTGTTTCACCGATTATCTTCAGAAAGGCTCCTTATTTGAAGTATTTCTTTTCCTCAGATGATTTAATGAGGAAGCTGTGCAGCATTATGGTAGACAACTAATTCCACTCTGATGAGAGTATATTAATTTAATAACTTTTTTAGTATTCTATTTTCAAGCATTTTAATTCTAAATACAAAGAGTAGGATTTGACCCATATTATGCTTGTCTGTTTATATATAAAAGGCCAAAGTAGAAAAGACATTTTGTTGTTGCTTATAGTTCCCTTGAGTTATGACTATGTCTGGGTGAATGGTTCATCCCATCAAATCTGAACCTAGCTAATAAAAACAAGATCGTTTTTGTTCAGCAAATGCTAGTGCCTTGGTATGTATTAGATTCAGACTTAACTCTGCTGAACTGTTCACCTCCTCTAAATCATTAATCAATTTAGTGACAGCTTAAATGTATGAGCAACTTTTTTATGACACTTGTATCATGCCTTTAATAGCAGAGATGAAATGTTTTAGTGTGATGCTTTCTGGAAAATGTGCTGTTCTGTATCTTCTATATTCCTTTTATTTTATGCATTTAAGGGTATATGGTCAACCCCAAGTAATAGGATGTTTAACTGTCAGTCCTCATAAGTCAACATTAAAGACACTATATGTCCAGTTTACTGCTAGATAATTTGCTGATGGAAGAAAGCTGTTGTTGTTGGATATGTGGCCAGAAACTACCAGCAAACTGTATAGTGAATGAAACTTAAAAATTTTGGTTTGTGTCAGTTTCTACTGGTTTATGGTGAGGACGTAAATGGATGATCAACTTTGCAGTTAAAGATCAGCACTACTTTATTAATTGGGGGGAGGGGGCAATATTAATTATATGAACTTAGATTTGGATCCAGTTGGTTGAAAAATATATATAACTTTGCAGAGCTAAAATATGATGTTCCTTTTAAAAAAAGTTATTTATGATTATTTTTAATAAAAATTATGCAAGTTGAATGATGTTTTGAATGTTTAAAAAGTAGACCTCAATTTCCAATAGCCTACACAACATTCACTCTAGCGGTAGCTGGGAAATGCTGCAGCCTGGAAGGTTTCCACATAAAACATTAATTGTATTTAAAAACAAGGTCATAACATTATCTCTTCTATATTTTAAATAGAGGAAAAAAACCTTATCATTAAGATCTTTTTCTTCCGTCCAGGCTAAGTCAAGTAGACTCAAGTAAATATTGTGTGTATATTGCAGAACTAAATTATATTGCATATAGCAAGATAAGTACAGTAGTTAAAATTTAAAATTGCTAAAACCTCTTAGGTGCTTGTTAGATAGTTTTATTGGTCTGTTCATTATATATAAAACACAGAACACTGCAACAGAAGCACTTTGTTTTCATTTGCTTAGACTCATCTGTATAATTAATTTTCGACTTAGCTAGCTACCCATGAGTGACAATCCCAAATGCACATTCATAAAACTTGTGTGCCAAACCATGTCATCAACTACTCTTTCTGACATACTCATATAAAACCACTAACTATTATAAAGGATAGAAATGTGACAAATTGAAGAGTGATTAAAACAATCGCTAGTGCTCATTTAATGTTCTTGGTTCTATGGGTATAGGCTGAATTTACTACTTAGCTTTGAAGACAGCTGTTAATTTTGCAATGGTCTTTGCAAATGGCAGTTTGCTTATTCCAAAAGTATATCTGAGTGATTTGAAAATATCATTGAAGTTATGTTCACATGACTCCAGCAAGGTAAAAGGGACATTGTTATCGTTATTTATAAATGAAGATCTGAAACGCAGATGAGGTTAGATCAGAAGTACCTACTTCATATCTTCCACTAGGGACACCTTGGACCTAGTTTTTGTAGCTTTTGAAGCATTTGGAGCACAGATCTCATTGTCTTCAGTTACAGCTGCAAGTGCTTGGCAGTTTTGGAAATGAGGTGTTACACAACTGCGTGTAGACCTGCATATGAGCAATGGATGAAGATCACTAGTGAGAACTTAGCTTTAAATGACGTGGCTATCACCATGTAAGACAGAGCTCCAGTCCATTTCTTTTGGCAAGTTTAACCCCAGAACTGCTCTATTCATGCTTTCTAACTCCTATAAACAAGGGAAACGTACATGACAGAAAAGTGTTTCTTTGAGCTCATAATGGTTCAGACTTATCTGTAAAGTGGACTCTGCAGAAAATGATTCAGGATTCTGTGAACAACTTACTGCCACGTAATGACTGCCATACTAAAATTATGTCCAGATCATTTGCTTGATTACAGGTGCAAAGACAAACTCTAAATTCCAGTATTTCGCTAGTTCTGAGGCTTAGCTGTGGTATTTGTTTCTTTGTATGTTCTAAACTTAAAAAACAGGGTTTTAGCAGACTTTTAAAAAATGAGGAAGTGTTGAATTTAAATCTGATTCCTTGATTATGAAGAGATCAATCAAGAACTTGGCTAAGGAGGAAGAAGAAAATGTTGTCTTTATATGCTGCTTTGTATGCTGTATATGCTCAATAAACTACAGAAAAGTTTAATGAGATATCTTAATATGCTTTCATTTTAGACCTGATGATAATATCACTCAGTACAAAAATATCCCTGTTTTCATAGAACTTTTAAAAACACTTGCCAACTAATGTGTAAAACATACCATTGCCTTTTGTGATAAGAAGGCTCATTCTGCATAGTGCATTCTTCAGAGTTATCTTTACCAGTGCAAAAGGAGCTCTTAAGTGTTACATTTTATATTCTTTATATTGGCAAGGAGACAAAAGGTCCCTTTGCAATCCTCATACCTTGAGGATGTGCTCATTACCAAGTCATAAACTTGGCATTATGCTTATCCCATGGATGCTAAAAAAAAAAACCAAATTACCCAGTCATTTCAGGAAATTAGAAGATTTGCTGTGCATCCTTGTACTTTTGATGGACAGGAGTATACTGCGTGTGCTTGTGGCCATTGCCGTGCACATGCATGATCCCAAAACTTCCTATGTAAAAGTTATCGTTCATAAAGTTGGGAGATTCACTTGGCTTGCCAGTGACTGATAAAATAACAAGCAAGCCAGGCGGGTTAGCAATCAGCTATGTGTCAACCTTAGTTACTACTCAGGTGCTATATTATGCCCTTGCTAATAGTACTTGCACTCTGCATCTTATTTTAAGGTACGTTATATGTATATGCACGTATGCATACACACGTGTTACACATAAATAAGTGTATGTATATCTGTTAGTGCAGATAGTACCATTGGCCCCATTCATTACTAAAAGGTGTCAGAGTAGCAAAGCCACTGTATCCTGAAGGTTGTCAGTGATCTCATTGAAGATACTGACACATCTGTAAAATATGAAAGCACTAATTTTAAGAAATTATTTTAACATTTAATAAAATATAATATACATGTATGTACACAGTTATGTAAATATTTTTTTATTCAACAAAGGGAAAAAAAGATATTTATCATACTTAGCAACTAAAGGAAACAGCATCTGGTGCTGCCAATAAGCTTAAAATACTGAACATCTGAATTCAGTTCTGAGAGAACAGGTTGTCTTTTTTGTATAACGTATTGTTTTCATGCTTTGTCTAGGAAATGATCACTCCTATAATAGTAGTTTTATTAGCATTTACTTTCATAGGAATTTCGTTAGAATAAGGTGTGATATATTACTTTCTCCTCTTTTTTTTTTTCAAAGTTCATACTCACAAAAGGAGAAGAGGCAAAATGAAACACATTAAGCACGGTGTTGCCAAGGCAACAAGTACTTGAGCCTCCAAGGTGAAGTGTGACTAAAATGCCTATGATGCCATTGCATAGGGACATGTAGTCTACTACGCTTAGAACTAAACCAGCTCTATTTGAAAAAAATAAAAATAAAAATAATTAAAAACTCTATTTTTAATACCTGTGACTAATAAGATAGTTTAGTTTCCAGCCAATAGTACCATGCAAAGAACAATGGATTTCAGATATACTGGCAAAATTATACTCGTTCTAGTCTGTGGACGAATATTTAAATTGAGTTTTAAGGTCTTCTAAGGAAGGGAGGAGGTTCCTGTGTTTTGTTTTGGCTTGGGAAAACTATTTAGGGACAAAAACTGATATAAATTGGGAAAAAGGAACTGAGAATTCAGGAAATATGTGCAGACCTTCTGCTTCAGTAATACTTTATGGGATCATTGTTAGAATCAATATGGGCTGCATGAGGGTTCCCTGTGTAACCTGAAGCATGATTTCATCAGAATTGATCTTTGATTTGTTTTTTTTTCTTCACTTGAAAACTGTTAGAAAATTTATTATTAATATAATTAAAGCTGAAAATATCGTATATATGCACTGTCTATCCAAGGCTTTAAAAAATCATGAGATAGGCTGAGAAAAAATGCCATTTATTTTCCTTTTCAATGACTTGGATTCTTTGTGCTTGAACTTCATTTTTTTTTCAGTCTCTTCAGACAAATTAATAAATAAAGGTTGAGAGCTTCACAGAATCATGTGACTCCAGAACCTGAGAATTTAAAGCTAAAATGAAATACTGTGCAGTATCAGCTAACTTCCTAACTTCATAGCAATGGGCCAGTTTTCTTCTTGCTGTTCGCTGAGATAGTTCTCGACTGGACCTTGCGCCATCCCAAGAGGTCCAGGTATTAGTGTTGCACAAAGCCTCTGAAGAGCAAGAGTGAGTAGTGGAATTGGTCTCACAGCAAAGATTATAAAGATCTAGGCTGAATGCAGCCCTGAGCCCAAGTCTCTGAAAAATGCTGACAAATGCATACAAAATAACTGACTCTTATTTTTTTTTAATCTATTTTTACCAAATTAAAGGCACGGAGAGCTATATGTATGAAGCTTTTTTAAACTCTCTTCACACAGATCAAACTTTAACGATTGTTTTAGTCAGTTACAAAAAATATGAAAAAGCAGTTACTTTTTGAAGAATTCCTTCTCCACATTGACTGAGTAATGTCTCTCCTGTGATAATAATTGATGTTTTAGAGTAATGTTTAAATACTGTAAAAAAAGATTGGAGTTTGAGGAAAAGAAATCTTACCTACCACAGTGTGTTTTACTTGCAGGGCTACATTTGCTATTGAGTGCTATAGAGTAGCTGTGAGAGTTTAACTTTCATTTTGTGTGTAATTATTTTGGACAAGAGAATTTATCTAATGTTTGTTCTACAGAAAGAGGAAGAGAGACAGGAAAAAGTCCAAACTATCATTAGTTTAAGAACCATAATTGATAAGTAACAGTCATAATTGGTTTGGGATTCATTTTACTGTTAAGAAGACTATTCAGTCATCATTTCCTAGCATCTAGAACATCAGTTTCTAAAGCCTTCTGTAGAAAGAAATCTGTGATGCTGGGAAAAAAGGGAACTTAAATGCAAAAACCAGGGTAAACAGATAAAAAGGATGATTCTGTTACTTGCTAAGCACATGTAGACTAATAACCGTAAATTAAGCTGCAGATTCTCTGCAATTGGAGCTGTGTTATGAGTAAAATTCAGATTGGCATGGCTGGATGTGCTAAGAGAGGCAGAGTCTTGATTGTGAGAGACGTCTTTCTAGATAACCATATCGATGTTTTGCTTTGCATTTTGAACAAAAGCAATGTTGAAAATGATTTTGCAATATGAGGAAATGTGTGCATGTGTCTAATATACTTCTATATGTATATTTGTAGACATAAGATTATATAGTTTCTACGCATATATCCCGTTCCAGCATTGTTTATTCTGGAAGAGATTGTGTTTGCTTGGGGAACTGTTATAAGGCCCAATATTCTATCCCAGGTGGTTTTTATCTTAGCAAGTATTGCTTGCTGCTAGTGCTTTGTGGTGGAAAATAATCAATGTTGGAGTGGACAAAATGTTCTTTGTTGATGTTTGCGTATGATTTGGCTTGTTTAATAGAACAAGCTCTTTCTTTTATCCATGGCATTTTCTAGTGGTCATGTAGATATTTCATATAAGCAATAGTAGTTGCTCAAAAATTTAAAGTTGAATCTCATCAACATTGTGATAATAGGCCAATGTTAGTATTTTCTTTCTAAATATATGCCTTCCTTATATTAAATAGACTAGATAAGATTTAATTTAAAATCATTTTCTATATAATTTTCTAATGAGAACCACTTTGGCTATTCTGTGGAAAACTTTGCACAGTCCTTTGAATTTTTAAAATTATCTTTGTCTCAAAACCTGAAAAGTTTCTACCGAACAGTTCCGAAAAAAATCCCTTAAGTGAAAATTATTTGACTTTTGAAAACTGATTCTCGTAAGCTGAATGAGACAGCTCTGCATAAAATAAGCACAATGTCAAATTTGTTTCTCTCTCTTTCAAGTTCAAGTTCAAATACATCTCTAAACGCTTGTGATTTTATAGCTGTTTTGTAAATTTTATATTTGTTAATTTGCAGAGGGATAGCAAGATGGCCATAGACAAGGGTTTTTTTCTCAACCGTCATGATCAGAAGCAGCCAAAGTAATACACCTGAATTGCACACGTGGTCTGTTGCACTGTCATGTTCCTTTCCTCTGAATTATCAAATAGAGGACTTGTTTTGTGTTGCATGGTAACTCATAGCCAACGCATTTCTTCTGTGTAGTATGCAAAAGAAGACAGGAATGCGAAAATTCAGCAAGTATGTCCTATGTGCTTGCAAGTATGCAGATCCCCAAGCTAGGATCTGCTTAAATGCCTTTATCTAAGATACTCTAGTTTTATGGATACTCCTTACTCTCCCTCCCTCTCTGCCCTGGTTCTCCAGATCAGGCTCTTTTTGGGTCACACTGTGTGTATTACACATTGAGGATTTCTACAAAACCAGACCAATTTGTTAGATCTGTGAGCCTCACCTCCATGTGAAGCTTGAATACGGATGGACAACACCAGGTGCACCAATTTGATGTCTTAAGAGTCAGGTTGTCTAGTAGCTCTCAGCTCTGGCGCTTGATGCTGCAAGCTGCTGTGACACGGCTTTCTGGTCGTGTCCTCTCTTGAGTCAAGTGAAAGTCCTTGGGAGAGGGGACTACCGTGGAGCACGTACAGACTGTTCTGAGAAGAGTCAACATCACTCCGCTGCCCCATCCCTTGAGCAGTGAGAGAGTACACAAATGCTGTAGGAACAGGGTAATTCAGTGATTAAACCCTCCTTCCACCCTTGGATACTAAGGAGCCAAGGAAAGTAACTACACTGCCTAAATGGCACTCCTTCCTGCCTCTGCTTTTTCCTAGCAAGCACAAAGGGAATGTGGATGCTTTGACCCAAATTGGAGTAGATTGCAGTAGTCAAGGAGCTGCTCCTACTTGTCTTGAGATGAAATTACTTAAAGAAGCAGTTTTCATCTTTCTTAATATTCATCTCTGGACAATATCGCAAATGAAAAGGAGAAAATTTGAGTTTTGCTTTACAAGATGTAATAATCCTGGCTATATGTGATATATCTACATAAATCTGAGCAGTAATATTTTTAATAGGTCTTTCACTAGCAATTAAAAAACAAGAAACACTCCCCACCAAATAAGTAAATAAAAAATAAAACAGCACAGGTGGCAGTAAAGCTTACTTCCACATTAGAGTAATTGATAATTTGTGGATTTTTTTTTTTTTCCCCTCTGTGAAGCCTGCAAGACATGCAATTCCTTAGCGTATTGCAGTAGCATGCAGTACAGATGTAAGGGAAAGGTAGGTGTCACGCAGTAAGGAATCCTGTTGGTATGATTGACACATAAAGCAAATTTTTTTGCCATTCTGATGTGTGCTTTCTTGTGGAAGGATATCTCAGAGACAAACCATTGGAGTAAACCCTTGCTGTTGTCATTTGGTGAGATTTTTATTTTAATGAAAGCGATCTGTCTTGTGTGCAAATACTAGCCTTTGCTGTTTGATATGCACAGAAATTCAATCAGATGCTTAATTACATCTTAACATGAGTTCCAAACAGCTGGCTAATTCCCTTGTTTCTGATTAAAGAGATTACAAAAATAAAATTTAACATTGCATTTACATACAGCTCTAAAAGGAAACACTTGCCCATAAGTTTTAGCCATTTAGGAAATTCGTGTCTGCTCAACGCTGGGGATCAAAGCTTTTAGCATGATGAATTGCAGAGTGACAAGAGATTAAAAAAAAAGAAGAAATACCAAATGGAATTTGTCAAATGTTCTGCTCGTTGATTATGGCAGGATTTAACTTGAAGGTGTGAGTCCATAGAGGTATGCAGGAAGTATTTTGTTTCATACTTCTTTGTGAAAACATAGAAATTAAGTTTGTTCACTAAACCGTCACTTCCCATGAACTCAGAAGATTGTTTTTCAAACAGGATTATTCTGAGCATATGGACTAATTTGTTTAAAGTTGATTTATTAACTGTCACAAAATAACGTAGAATTTCATTTGTTTTCTGTCTAGTTTAATCTTTGAGTGGTTTATTTTTTAATAATTTTAAATTCAATTTTTAATCAAAAGTATAGTTATTCTGATGTCAGAGAGTGTTTGACATTTACATACATCTTCAGCAACAATAGTATAGAAATTCTCCATCACAAAACCAGATAAATTCTTTTTAGCTGTAATTCTCATATCAATGTAGGCACCAGAGGTGAAGCCATTCTGGATAACTGCCAAAAAGTAGTAGAAGATAGATTCCTAATGTTGTCATTTAGGCCTAATTGAGATTCATTTAAACGCATTGAAAGAGCTATTGTTATACGTAGAGAATTCATACAAATCCCTTTCTTTAATATTTAAGTAAGAAGTGTGTCAATTATGTAGAAATAGGAAATCAAGGAAGCTACAGACAGTGATAAGCAGCTACATGAACTGTACGTGGGACTCGCTGACACTGAAGGTTTTGAAGTCTTTTGGCAATAAAGACTGAGCATTTGGAGAGGTTCTGGGACTATTCACACTTTTAAAAAACATCAAATAGGACAAATTCAAGTCTGCTAAGAGAACTGAGGTATAAAATGAATGAGAGGCTATTAAAAATATGCAGGGGGCTGGAGAGTGACAGATATTGCATCCATATTTTGCAGATGTCTGTGTTTGAACCAGGGGACTACTGACCTCCAAACCATATCCTTCAGCCTAGTCTGTTAGTGAAAAGGAAGACCTGGGAGACCATGCAATGACAACTCTAAGCGGAAAAGTCTGTGAAAAAGAACTCTCCCTTCTTGATCTTGTTGACATTTTATGAACATACAAATAAATGAGCATATTAAGAAGATCATAACTGACATTTTGTTTAGACTTTGCTGAGATTTTTAAGAGATCTGTTACAACACTTACCAAATATATTGAATAGTCATGGGATGCAAACTGTAAGCATTGTATCGTATCAAAACCTGACTTAGATACAGAAGATGAAAATTGAGAATAAATGACCAGATTTCACTGTCAAGCCCCTGTGCCCCTGCACCCCTGATAAACAAACAAACAAACTGAAAAAGAGATACCTACTTTAGAGCTTCTGAATTATCCCATGCAAGAGCAATGTACTGGGTCAGGCTAAAGGGCCATCTTTTTACAGGCCAGCAGCTTAGGGAAGAAGAACTGTTATAAGATGGTATCTCCCCTCACATGCAGGTTAGGGAATCTCAGTTGAAAGATTGTACTGAATAATGGTGTTTAATAGTCCTTAAAGGCTTTTTCTTACATTAAATGATCAAACCACATTGGACTGCATTAATGTCAAGAGTCCACTTCTCTCTGACCAGGTTATTTTTCATATTCCACACGTGAAGGGTTTGATGTTTAGTATCAGATTTACTTATTTGACATTATCTGATGTGACATAGGATTTTGATTTAGCACAGTGATGCAGCAGTGTGTGTAGATCAAAACGTAAGTACGCTTAGCAGCTTCCCCAGCTGCTGGAAAGGAGTACGTGGATTCAAACCAGCTCAATCTCCTTGGTCTCTTCTAAGTTCTGTTTGTTAGTTGTTCACTTTTGGTAGTCTGTGTTGGGCTAAGCTGTGTATTAACCTGCACATCAGATAGCTGATGTAGCCTAAAGGCCACCCTCTGGACCCTTCTGTGTTGAGGTAAGTTCAGCTTTCATTGCATCAGGAGTGGACAGTCGCTCCCCACATCCCACCACGAGCACAAACCCCTTGCCTGTCTCCTCAGAGCATTCTTTCTCTGCAGGGCTTCATCGATCACTCACAATTTCTACTTTTGATGTTCACAAGGTTTTGCAGCAGTAAGGGCTGTAATTTAAGCATGTATTGTGTGAAAGAGAATTATTTTTGCTGATTATTAAGAAATAAATGTTGAAAGGCGTAAAAATAAAGAATGGCATGGAGAAGATTATTTCAAAAGTAATAGACAGCATCAAATATATTAGTCAAGTCTCATTCAAAACCACCTAAAGAGTCCTAGGCTGCCTTACCTCTCCTCATACAAACTCTGCTGCCTGTCTCCTATCAATTTTTTTGCTCTTTCCTGTATTAGTTCTATTTCAGCTATATACTTCCTTTGATTGTATGTGGTATTCAAGATGTGGGCTCACTGTGGTTTTCTACTGTGGGATAATAATGCTAAGTACTGGACCTAGATGGAGACCCAGCCACCTTCTGTATTTTGTTTCGTTGCCAGTGAGAACGGAGAGACAAAAACCAAGAGGGGTCCCCAGCAAACTGTTGTGTGCAAAATACCTCCCTGACTGATTCATGCAATGCTATAAAAACAGTAAACTGTCACTGCACACATCTCATGATACCTTGTTCTGCCTTCTGATGCTTATGCTCATCACTTCATAGCCTAGCCAAGACCATAGGCTTTTGTTTCCATTTCACTGTAACACAATCTTTTCCCTTATGGCTGAGACCACTTGATACCCTAAAGATTTAGTGTGCTGGAAGTACTGAAGGAGAGGGGAAAGTGGAGGCTTTATTGCCTTTATTGGTAAACAAACAAACAAATTGGTACAGGAGCTAACATAACCTGTCTGCGAGTAATGCGAGAAATCTGCTCCAGGTGATCATGAATTTATATGTTTATCATATCAATTTATTGTCTCCTTTCTAATCTAAAGAGATCATGCCTAGTTAATCTTTTCCTGGACAAAACTTGTTAAACACCTTCTCAGTGATCAATAGAGACAGTGTGTAAGCTATTTAAAGATTTATGCAACAGAACGGAGGTTTAGAATTTCCAGTGAGAGACCAGGCTGGCTGTGAGCGAGCTTTCAGTTCGGCTCTGAGCCATGAAATGCTTCTTGAACTCTGCTGCTGGCCACCAAGGCATGTTCTTATGGGATTTCAGGATGGCGTGAACTCTCTAATTAAGTGAGACTGCGAGGGAGATAGAAAATACGCTCTAGAGACCAATGCAGGGCGTGCAGGCTGTGTAGTGTCTGAAAATGCTGAGAATGTTAACAGATCTGTTGGACTCTGCTAATCACTTGCATTAGCTTCTTTAGTGATCTCATAAGGGCTTACAATTTCTTTCTGTCATACTGGGTGTACACTTGCATGCATGCTATAGGAATCCGGCTATTCCTGGCTGAGCTCTAAATTCACCTTGGCTCATTCTGCTTGCTCTGCTCTTGTGACTTTGCTAGTTTTTTTCCCCTCATTGTTTTTACCTCTTTAACTGATTTACATTCTCCCCTTTCTCCCCACACACATGCTATCTTAACTACTTTTTTTGAAGTAGCAGCTTGTGCAAGATCAGAAAAAAAAACCTTCTCAAGAAAGTGTTTGGGAGGTTCAGTATCATATTCTTAAGCTCTGGTTCATTTTGGAATCTGTTGCAAATTGAAGAGTGAGAAGAATTATCTTTATAAAATAATTGCAGCTTTTTAGGCTATCTGTTACAATTCAGTGAAAGCATATTAGATTAGTGGAAGTGCAGTGTTTCAATAAAGTCAGTGTTTTAATCCTGAATTGTTCTATTCCATAATAAATGCTCATAAGCAGATTGTGGGGCTTGGTATTAGAGTAGAGGTCAAGAATTAGTGGGATTCAGGTAGTAGTTGGACATCCCAATAGACCCAAGAATATTAGTTATTCAAACTCTGAAAACAAGAGCTTTTTTTTATCTGTATCTGACTTTTGGCTACTATGATGAGTCTTTAGTAGGAATGAAGAATAATTTTTGATTCATACTTGTGGTACATTTCCTTGCAGTCTTCATTTAAAAATTGTATTTAACTGATGCTGGTTTGTAGTAAGAGTGTTAACTATGGTAGGACTCCAAGGTCATTGGATGGAATTTGTCTTCATTGTTTGTTGTTTTTTTCCTATAATGTTTTTTCTATGGTGAAGGTTTAATAATAAAAAAAACTCCACAGTGTTCCAGTAACTATACCCACTATGGAAGAAGGATTTCCAAATGTCTTCACTGACGATTTAGAAAATGGAGCACTGTTGGTTTGTACTGTAGTTTTATGCAATTACTAGGAATATCTTTTAGCATGTTGCTGTGTACACAAACTGTCATAGTGGATGTTAATTGTTGCTGGAATGGAATAGCTAACAGTAACTATGTAGTTGTCATTTCCATTGAAAACTATTTGGGGAAAAATAAAACCACTAATCGCAGAGAGTCCTGAACGCTTAATTAACCCAGTCTTCAGCTGCCTTTCTTATGATGAAGGATTTGTCTGCATATTGCTAATTTTAAAGCTGGACCTAAATATGCCAACTAAAGTACCAGATAAAAATCATTAGAGCATTTTTTTGTCAGGAATCACATCAGAACAAGTCAGGCCATAGCTGATGCTGTAGTGTAATTATGGTTGCAATAGCATTTCCATTATGAGTTCATTTTTTGCACTATTCTTAAAATAAAAGTCAAAAAAGTCCCTGTTTTCATATATCCTATTGGAAGTAGGGCAACATTTTGCTTACATAGGACTCATTAGTTACTTTTTCAAGTTCCATTAAAACTACTATATATTTTATATGCAAAGGCATATATGCTTCAGGATCAGGTTGATAAAAGAGTAGGACAATTTCTTTGCTGCGCTATCAACTAAGTTAACTGGTTATATGTCTGCTCTACTAGAATTATCCTGTTTTAAAACACTTAATTTTAAATCTTGGAGACTTTGTTTCTGTAAATGAAACTGCTTTCCAATTCTTAGGGTTTCAGTGGTGTGTTCTATATTGTGGTGTTTGCATGGTATTGATAAAAAAGAAAACATTGTAATTTCCTGGAAGTATCTGAGAATTGATTCATTGAACTCATGAGTGTTTTGTCCAAACTGAGTAAATGCCTCAAAAATCACCCCAAAATGAAGTCCAAAAAAAGAAATTAAATAAAAGTGAATTTAGCACATGAAATCCTAGCCCCTGTATAGTCAACCCTGAAACTGACTTCAAAAGAGCCTTAATGTTACCTAGAGCTTCAGCTCAAACTGACTCTGGGTGTGAGCCTTCCCCAGGGGGGACAAATGAAGACAAGACAAGACTTTGAGGTGTTCACAACTGTGGAATCTCCCTCAGTCAATGTGGATCTGTTTGTGTGCTTATGTTGAGATTATTAGCAATTGTCCTGCGATTACTATGACCAAGACCTTCCACTGTAATGAGTAACTCTGCCTTGGGTTCTGTAGGAAAGATGTTTTCATCAAATTAGCTTCAAAAGCATTCATGCTTTGTGAGGGCAGGCACATTTAGGTATCCTCGCAGTCTTCAGTTAAATGAATCAATGGTTTATATTAAAAGCATTTCAATAAAAAAAAAATCTTTCAATTTTTAATTATTTTTATAAAATGAAATTCATTTAGAAGCAAGCTTACAGAGGCATGCAGTCATCGAATGGATGAATAAGAAAGAAGGAAACCATAATTCTTACTATTATCATTGTAAACATATGAGAAGAGATTGTATCTTCTTTTGTTTTCCTGCAGAAATTGTACTGTTTTTAAGGAGCAGTGTTGTTGGTTCTTTTGTGATCTGAAGTGGGACTTGAATATAGTAAGAATTACAGGTAGACAAACTTTCAAAACTGTTCCACATACATATGGTAACTATCCTGTAATTCAGATAACTTAGTTTAGAATAATTACATTGATTGTATTTTCATTTTAAAATTAATGCAGTATACCACAGATGCTGCATCATGGGAGTGACACATTCTGTTATTTGAGAGGCCTACATATTTACTTAGTTAGTTTTCAAGACTACATAAAATTGAAAGGATGAAAACATATGGCAGATAATTATACTCAATAGTGGAATTTAGCTTGAAATGCAAACTGCTGCATTCATAATCCGTCTCTTCCGAAGGGCATTGTTTAGGCCCCTGTCAGATAAGGGTTACATGTAGAAGATACAGAGGCAAGTCTCATGCAGCATATCATCACATCAGAGAGTTGACAAGTAGCCAAGAAGGCTGGAATGCTGCCAGCCAGGCTATATTTTATTTCTGTATCATTTATACTGCTTGCTATGATACATGGTACTATCTTTTAATCTTGTTTCCTATATTTAAAAGAGTTCATTGAGAGGGAAGCAGTCACGGTATTGCTGCTTTGGAGAATGTGTTTTATTATTACTATAGAGCATAAATTTCAAAACGTATGAATTTGTAAAGGACTCCTCCCTCCTCCTGCCCGCAAAACACACAGAGCAAGCTTACCAAAAGGCTTGGGGAGAACTGTAAAGTCTTAAGTCTGAATGAAGTCCTCACTGCAGTTTTAGCAATTTTTGCTACAGCCTTCTCTGAGGCCCCGGACTACAGTCTCAGATTATCTTTATTCTCCTTCTCCTTTATTATGTTTAGCCTATTTTGTTTCTAGCCCTTCCCTCAGGTAACAGGTTGACTTACAGAATCTTCAGCATTGACCTACCCAATATTAAAGTTTTTGTGCTTGCGTAAGAATGTATATTTTCCTGCAAGGATTTCCATAATAAAAAATTTATTACTGCTACTAATTTGGCAATATATATTTTTTGTGATAGCAGAGACAGGCATAAAATGGGAGTGGGTGAGTCTGTTTACCCAGCTCAACCTAATCTACCTTCTAGTGATGACCCTTCTGTCTAGGAGGTCATGTAAACTCTCTTAGGCAATGTATATACCAATCCTTTGTGTGTCTGTGAATTTCAATGACATTTTACATTAAAGCCAGAATAAATACCAAAAGGATGTTTTGCCAAAGGCTTAGTCAGAAGTCTTCAAAACTACTGAAATTAAGTAAGAAAGAACAAGTGAAATGTCTTGATGTGCAAGAAAGAAAAATATGAAAGATTCAGAAGAGCTGAGAAGTGTTCATGGTATCACTTGGAGTACAGGTCTTTCAAGAGTATCAATCAGGAAAAGAAACTGGAAAGAAACACAGTTTTGTACAAAACATCTATTTTTGAAACTTTCTGTCTAGAAGAGATGTAAGGGGGATAACCATATGTAGTTATATAAATGAAGTACATTATGTGTATCATTATAAAACCAATAACATATTTGCAAATGATAGAAATGATGAAAAATTTATCAAACTAACAATTTCATTTAGAAATATCTTTAAAAATAGCCAACCTTTTATAGAGAGGTCACGATAGCTGCATTTAATAATCTGGAAAGTAATAAACATCTTAGAAATTAAATCACTGTATTCACTTTGTCTATCTCCTGACACAGGATATTGTACCAAGAAGTGTAATAGGGTGGTTTCAGGTAGCAAAAAAAGCTAGGGAAAGTAGCATTACCAGATTTGGCATGTATTGCATTTGACTAATGAATCACTTCCCTGGATTGGGTTTCTAGTCTAGAAGGCAAGGAAAATAAACACGTCTCAGTCTACCTTATTAGCTGATGTTTGTGAAGTAGTTGATGAATGAGGGGTATAAATGTTAAATGCTATTACCACAAGAAGTAATTTTGTTGTGGTATTTGAATTGCAAGAGAATCTAAACCTTCAGACTTCTCTTCTTAATCAAATCTCAGTGAAGAATATGACACTTTTACTACTGAAATAATTAGGAAACGTTTAGGGCTTAAGGGTCAGGAAGACTATGGATTCGTTGACCTTATAGACAGAAATAAGACGTTTACCACCTACTTTTCTTGCTCAAGACACAGGCACAAAACTCACTATCACAAAATATGATATAGATATCAAGAGTTATCACGCATTTGCATCTCTTAAACACTAATCTAGCCCAAAATCCAATCTGGTAAACTTGGTTCCCTTAGATTTTATGATGATACTGTCATCTTTTTCATATACTTATAAATGTGCCATGCTGCTCACACCTTTATAAAAGCATTCTACAAAATCATCATAAATTTTCAAAAACTGTAACTAAACACTTTGCACAGTGCAAAATAATAAAGTAGCAGGCTCTCTGTGCTTTTTGTCTTGTATTTTGCTCGGTAATCATGTGCAGGAAGGATGCAAGAATGCTTGCAAAGGTTTATATCCTTTAACCATGAGAAAAATATCTGAAATAAAGCTTTTCGATTGTGTTCAGAATTCTCTCCAGTTTTACTTTCCTGCAGGGGCATTCAGTGTCACAAATAGTTGATATAGTCATCAGACAGAAACAGCTTTTTTATCTTGGGGTCCACTCCTTAAATATTCCAGGAGTCTGACTTTAACAGTATTTCCAGGTTGTTAAAAACATGTTTATACTGCTTGCTAGTGGTGGATGAAACAATATCTTGTTCTCATTTGGTGAAAATTTTTTTGTGATCATGCATATGTAGTTTTTTATTCTTTGGATTTAGTGCAATATCAGAGTATTTAGAGCTTTTCTCTTTTCTATTGCATGGTTTTATATCAGTGTAGATTGACTTCAGTGAATTTGTCCTAGTTGATACCAGTTATGTGTAAGAGAATATAAAAGCAGAATGCCTTGCTGTTTTACAAGGGATCTTAACTGAAGGCTACAGCATGCTGTTTACAATCCAAGACAATGATTCGACTAGGCTAGTGGCTGTAATCTCCTCTGGAGATGGGCAAGCAAAATATTTTTTTCCCTTACCTCAGTTGTGACTTACCTATACTGAGTAGCAGCACGTGCTTCTACAACGAAGGTATTTTCTAGGGAGAGGGAGACAATGTAAGGAACTCAGAATATGCAAAGATCCATTAAAAAAACAGTTTGGCAGAGAGAAATGTCTATCAATGAGAGAGATGATTGCTTTTTGAAGCATTCATTGGGAAAGAAGTGACACTGTGCACTGACTTCCCCAGGAGAACAAAACTGTGAGTACCTTCAACATGTTAGTGATGTTAGCCTGGTAGTACAGATGTTGGACTGAGACTCAAGAGATCTGCATGTAGCTCTTGCTTCAGCCATCAATTTCTTGCAAACAGTTGGGGCTCTACCACTCAGTACCAAAGTTCAACACTGGCAAAACGGCAGTGTTTGATTTCCATCTCTGTCCTTTGTCTGCTTAGAGACAGACTCAATGCAATTATTTATGTTCAAATATCACTTCAATATTCCCACTGAATTTTGGTGAAATTATGGAATCACTAATATGCTACTGAGTCAGGGAATGGTGGGTCTGCACTTCAGAGCAGAACAGGCATGTGCAGTCTTGTTTAAATACCTGGAGCTGGAGGTCCCAGTGCCTGGCTCTGGGAATGTGACTGTGAGTTCAATGGTAATAATTCTTCCTCATGTCCTTGCAAGGTGCATGCTTTCTTTCTGTCTTTGAATTATTTTTTTCACTTGGAATCCCAAATCCACATTTTCATGTATTTTTCTTAAGTAGTTCATTCAGATTCTCTAAAATTGTTCTCCACTATCAGCTGGTTTTCTTCCAAGACTCCATGGTTCATGAATCTAGCTACAACTGTAATGTTTCAACTTAGATGGTAAGAAAGAGAACTAATAGTATCTCAGAATAGTTGTGACTCCTTCTTATGTTTGTAAGAAGCGCTGAATTTGTGATTATATATCATTCACAATGATATTTTCTTATTAGACATGCTTATTTGTTGATTCATTGTAGTATGACAACTGACAGAATACAATATGTCAAATTTTAAAAAAGTCTGTTCTTAGCACACAGAATATTTTCCCTAGAATACCTCCTGCTGTTAATAGTGGTTATGTATACGACTCCCCTATGCCTTAAAATGAAAATATATCCCTTTGTGTTTAGGCAGAGTATACCCAGAAGTAGTGTTTGTAACATATAGAATTTCATTATTGAAAATTAATTCAGCCCAGAGTGCATCAAATTTCAGACATTTGGTTATCAAGGTTCAAAATAACTGAATGCGTAGGTATTTGTGGGAATTTTGTGTATTTTCCATAGCCTGCAGAAATCTTGGAACTAGTCTGTACTGAGTGATTTTAGCTATAGACCCACACATTTTCCTCTGCGAAATGAAACTTTACTTATTTCACCAACCTTTACCAAAGATACACAAATGCTGTGCTCTTTACTTTCATGATAAAGCCATTCATAGCAATTTCTAATTGACATAAAAAATGTCAAACCTAAAGTGTGCAGATTGTTTCAAAAGGCATTTTTTCACAAACCTTGCAGGAGTGATTAAGATATAAAATGAGTAAGTCTCCACTATGTTTTTTAGATCTCTGCAAGAAATGATGTCCCTCAAAGAAGGGATCACAGAGAGGACCATATCCCTGTACTCCAGATGCATCAGCCTACCATGTTAGTGTGAGCTACTATTGCTCACTTGCTCACCTGAGCAAAACACAGTGGATATATGTGTCTGCAGAGCTTTGGCTTTTGCCACCCATTATATTTTGGCACTCCTGCCTGCCCCAGCCCCAGCCCCAGCATCGCTCGTGGGTTTCAGCCATTGTTTATCATGAGCAGCAGTGGAGAATCTGGCCATTCAAATTCCCCTGTCAGAGACTAATATACAAGGTTTTCCAGGGGATTTGGAATTCTATTGTGTTTATTTACAGAGACTGTTCTAGAAGTTTAATTGGGCCTGAAATTTTTCACAAAGCTGAAGGCTGTAGGCGATTTCTGTAACTAGCAGTGACAAGGTGTTTCCTTTCGAAATAAAACAGCAAAGCTCCTGTAAGTAACTAGCAACATCAACATCATTTATTTCTTTTAAGTCAGACACAGCTATCAGCTTTCAATGGTAAATTACAGCTGAAGTTACTCTTTCCGTGTTCAGAAAGGCAAAATAAAAATAATACGAACTAACTCATACATTGACTGATTCTGCTATGCTTAATCAGTTTAAATAATATTTTATTGTCCAAGAGGTCTTATTTAGTTTAATGAAACTAAAAGCTGTTTTTGTTTATGCTCACTATTAGTGAGGATGACATGTTTTTACCCAGGGTTAGAGTACTGACTGTGCTCAGCAGTAATTCTATTTAGTGAGGAACTTGCCCTAATCTGAATGAAAATACACAGAAAAATGCAGGAAAGCCAGGAAAAGCTAGTGATTTTGGTAGACTGATTAACTAGGGATAGCAGCATGCACAGACTTTATTAATGAAATTTTTCTTTAAAATAAACAAATGTAAAGTTGTGTTTCTTTAACTAAATTCTATAGCAATCGTTGAAATAATTGATGTAGGTTAACATGTCACTCATCAAAATACACTGAAGCTTGACAAGAGTGTAGAAGAGGCTATCACAGGACCCATCAATGCTTTGTCTGTCTTGATGCCTCAAATCCAAAACTGCCAAGAGCAAATACATAGGCAATATAAAAACAAGGAAAGTCCACCTCCCTAAAACGCTCCAAGGGATTTCCTAGCCCAAGGTAGTATCTTTCACTTTAATAGTCCTTAGCAGGGGTGGGGGTTGTCCAGTAATTTGTCTAATGTTTTTTGAAATCATGTGAACTTTTAGCATCTTCTCTGTTTTGTGTCAGTAAGTACAATGGCTTCTTTGGCTTTTGAGAAAAAGAAAACACTCCAGAGGATATAAATGTGCCACCTGATGCCACCTACTTTTCCTGCTCTGTGGTTCTTGTGTTGTAGCTGGAGAATAGTTCTTCCTATCCTTGAGTAACCTCTTCTTAGGTACTACTATTTTTAATCCATTCAACGTGCTAGAGAGCTGATATTTCTGAATACAAAAGAGGATGTTGTGCTCAGTCAAGTGTGAAGGCCCTTGAACTTGGCAGATGTATATCCGTAAGTAGAAACAGCGGGCATCAAAGTGATCCCAGCAGTTTTTGTCCTGCTAATATGTAGTCAGGGCCATATTTTGGTTCATCTGGGTGATACTCAGACTCAAACAGAAAATCTACTTGTAGCCTTGTTCTTTATCAAATATATATATTAATTGGTTTTGAGTTTTTTAATGCCAACTGAGTAATCGTGATATAGGAGCAACTTGACAACTGCTTGAAAGAGACTGAGTCTGAGGTGAAAAATGAGGTAGTTTGTTCTCATTGGGTAAAAAAAAGCATAACGTTTTTGAAACAGCTGGGAGCCACTGAGGTGCTGTGAAATTACCTTCACCACAGTGTTTGTGCAATGCTCTATGTTAGTAAAGAAAGCGTTGAAAGAGAGCAGTGAGATGGATTCCTGGCTATACATGTAAACATGTTTGTACATAAGATGAACCATAGGACAGCAGAAAAATGATAGAAAAATTGAGCTATCCAAAGCATATTTGATTATAAGGATTTTGGATCTCCCCCCCTTGTGGTATTTCTACACTAGTTTGACTGATTTCAGCTGATATACAGCTAATTAATCCCAGGGAAAGATGGAAGAAATTAATCCCTAGTATATTTTTGTAATTTGACAATTTGATATTAATGACTAGTGATGAGAAAACACCATTTACCCCTTGTTCTGATTTTAAAGCATATGAGCGGTAAACTTGCACTGCCTAGTTAACCTGAGCAATGTCAAACCCTAGACATAAAGGCTTGCATAGTCCAGATGTGAAAAACTATGAAAGGAAATTTGTATCAGCTTACTATGGCATCCGTTTTTTGCTGAAATTAGCCTTGTGCGGTGCCAAAACATCTGTGAGGAAAGAGCAAACAACCATGAATCTTTTGGGGTACAGTCATCTGATTTTCCTTGTGATCCTTTCTCAGTCATTTAGGAGAGGGGGATAGCGGCCCAAGGAACAGGAGGGTTGGC
>NW_009611291.1:0-16876 GCF_000690535.1 Cariama cristata
CCTGTTTTAGCCAAACCAGGACAGATTCTTGAATGCCTTAATCTTTTCTGTCTAAAACTGAACAAATTAGCTAGCTGACACCTTTTTTTCCTGCCTACATTATTCGGTCAAGATTTGCTTCTTGTTATTCTTACTGGTAGATTAATTAGGAATTTTCTGGCCAGTATATGCAAATACATACATGCATCACACAGGAGCCTGAGCTTTGTTATTTAACCTAAGAAATGCAACTGTGATCTTGGTCACAGTTTTTGCTTTGTGACTGCAAGTGGGATCTAAGGATCTAAAGTTCCACTCAAAACAGACACAGGGTTTTTATAAAGAGGTTTTGATTGTTTTCAGGGCAAATCTAGAACAAGAATTCTAAATATTCTTGCAATACCTCAAGGAAGGAGTAAATTGGCCTTTACATCTCCTTCTACAAGGCGTGACAGAATGTCCATGCCATTAACTTTTATTAACTCATGATCTCTGGATCAGTACATCAGAGGCTGAAACAAATGTGACTGTCGGACAGGCATGGTGAGATAGGACACTAATAAGCAAAAAGGAAGAAAAACTGATTTCTCTCAGTTTTTTATCTTTGTGGACTTAATTTCTTGTTACATCAAGCAGAATGAGAACTATGTGCAGAAGTTTGTCTTCGTAACTGCACTCTTGAATGTTTTTAAATGTTGGTTGTGAGGCGTGAAAGAAAAGCATTCGTGTACTGAATGGTCCTGTAAAATGGTAACTGTCTTACAATCTGCAAAGTTTGTACTCCAGCAAAGCCAGGCTCCTGAATTCATAGCACCAATGTGCTCTTAACATAGACAGCAAATCTTGACTCAAGATATGAATGCCTAGGAGTTTAAACAGGCATTTTTCCAGCCGTTTCCAGGGGGCTCAAAACTGGATCAAGCAATTCAAGTGTTTGGGCATTTTCTCTGCTTTTGTCCATCAAATCTGCTGCCCTGAAAAAAGCATTTTTGTAGTCTTCTTTTCATGTGACTGGAAAGTCTTAAGTAATGTAAAACTCCAGTGTCTCCAGATTTTATGACAAGAAATGCTTTTCAATTTTTTTTTTTTTTTTTTGAGCAACAGTGGTTAGGTTAGGACAACAGGTCTCAGGACTTGTCAGAATGTCTGTACTTCTGAGGGAGGGTAGAGATGACATGTCGGGGATATGGATGACATGCACACAGACAGGCTGGTTTTTTCCGTGCTTTCTGTCACTCCCCCATGGCCGCTTCTTGTTCAGCAAGCGGCACTGTACCCCGTACCTCATCCCAGGGCGTACTGCACTGTGCCTTCAGTGTTGATCACTGCCATTCACTGGTATGGTCACAATGTACAGGTCAGCGTCCTTCCCACACAGAAAAAAGTTACGAGCAGTGTAAGAACAGGCTTCTACTGCTTGTTCCAACACTAAAGAAGGAACAAATGAATCAAATGTTAGACACTGTTTTCTCCTTAGCAACCAAAACCAGCTCTGGACATACTTTCCTTTTTCTGTACTGCTGGACAAAGGGGAACTGTGCTGTTTAATATGTGAAACGGTAAACATGTTTTATGGGCAGTGAAAGATCAGGGTGTGCTGTTTTTCACAGGACTGAACTGTGAGAGCGAGCGACCTGGCTGAATACACAGAAGCACTACTCAAGCTGAAAAATCAGTATAACCTGAATTTTTTCTGTGCTGCATAGAAATTGATATTTTATACTGATAGTAAAAACTATTGCTATAATATTTCCTCCGGGGAAAATTTTCATGTATTTAAATACAGGAGAACCTCAGCACATCTTTTGAGCTGAATTACTGTTCTCCTACTAAAACACTCTCCTTACCAGTGTTGCTGGGTTAGCTGATCAAGTGCCAGTGACTACCACTAATTTTGCATAGATAAAAAATGTTTTCAAGCTTGCCCTAATGTCTTTATTATCTTGTCTGATAATTTTTGACCCAGTGAAGGCGAATTGACTGAGCTATTAGCAATGCTGGCATCTTTAGTGGAGAGGTTTGTAGTTGGGCAGGTAACGAAGAGATGTGAAAATGGCTGGAAATCTTCTAGAGGAGAGGCTTTACTGCTCTCTAATCCATCCAAAGCTACCTGTGAAGCTCAATCACAGGAAAATGCAAAGTGCGAAAATCAAGTTATGGTAGTGACTTGGACAAATTTAAGGCCTAGTGTATCGCAGGCAGCTGTGGGTGATCTCTGAGCTCCCATGGCAGTGAACGCTGAGAATATTTGCTAAATGCCTTTCTGTTTGAGAAATGCTTTTCCCCTTCAGAAAAAAGTAAATTCTATGGACTGCGTACAGGATCTTGTCATTCCTTAATTGTGAAAGGTATTTTATTATTGTAAGGCACTTGAACAAAAAGGCAGTGATACGCAAGGGTGACCAATAATTAATCTTTTGTAATGAGTCTTACAACATTAATGGGTTTGGCCTATCAAGGCTACTGAGAGACGCTTCTAAAAAGTTAATAGGTTTACCTTAATCTTTCAACTACATTGCTTAGAACAAGAATATAAAAATATCTAGCACCCTAAAATAACACTAACTTGTCATTTTTAAGGCATCACTGTTTGAAATTTTATAAACTATGATTGTAAATGCTAAATAAAAACAAACAAAAAAAAAAGGAAGGAAAAAAAGAAAAATCTTAAGAAAATACCAGCTGGACAGCAATGTAGTTATGTACATTCCTCTTCTTAATTCCCACAGCTGTCAAAAAATAACTCACAGACAAAACTAATATGGGAGATATAAACACAATCTTTTAAATATATAACTTAAAAAATAAACTGTGAAATTCATTCTTTAAAGTTCTCTTAATCCATACTTCTTCAGTAAATATAAATCCTCCTCCCATTTCTGTAAATGGTATTTAAGAAGACACCTTTTTTTTTTCATCAACACAGGCTGTGCTGAGTAAGCCACACTTTGTGGCTGGAGCCATGTTTTTTCTTTAAACCAGGTTGAACTCCCTCAGGTTTAATTGCAGGATCGTGTCCTTGACAGCAGCAAAGACGAACCGAATATTTTCTGTGTCTGTGGCGCAAGTGAAGTGGGAATAGATTACTTTCTCCTTGTCTGGATTCTGATCCTGATACAGCTTCAAAATGAAGTCTCTGGCAGCTTTGACATCTTGTTTAGGTCCTAGTTGAAAGTACAATTAGTGGATTTGAACAGTTAAAAGCTATGGGTCAAGGAAGAAACATATGGACAGTACCTTAACAGGCTAATTCCATATTTAAATGTCAAATCACCATAAAGGCATACTCTCTTGTTGGCATTTTCTCATTCATACGTTAGCGGAGCAAAAGCTCTTACAAGACTGCTTTCTAAAATGTGTGGAGTATGCTTTGTTCATTGGTAAACCTTACAAGTCAAAGTAATTTTTTATAAAAACCTACGCAACTGAAATTATCCAGCATATATTAATAGTTTGCTAAATTACTGTAGTATGTCAAAGACCATGAGAGAAACGGAATTTTCTAAAACACACAGAGTGAACAGGATACTTTTTGGCCGAACGAGGGACGTCTGTTTTCTCTATAGCTATTAAATCATTATAACTCTTTTCATTATTAATTGGCAGATTCAACATGATACATGTCTTGTAGAATATAATACTGTATTAAGTAATGGAATCCATATGTGATTATTTTCATCATTATTTTGGTGACTTTAAGTACCAGTAACATTTGTTATGGAAAGTTATTCAGCCTGCTTTTTAACTTTGGACTTTTATATAGATAACAAGTAATAATAATGAATGCAAAACTACACTATGGGTTTTTACTATATAAGTAGTTGTGTTAATAGCTGTATTCCCCAAGTTCCCCCATATCTTGTCTCTTGAGATCGAAGATGAAAAAGGTGCTGCTTCTCATAAATAAATAGTGATTGTACCACTCAAATGGTAAGAGTGGCTGCAAGAAATCTCTTAAGACTGTCTATAAGGCTCCAGTAAAAAAACAAAGTTCCAGTAAAACTAACTTAAGTTTGTATTTTAAAGGATAGAGTAGAAAAGCACAGATATCAAATATATTGCGTAAGTCCACTTTCCATGTGCAATTTAATGAGGAAAAACTAACTGGTTTAAGTATGACTTTCAGCTTTGTGAAGTTAGTGTGGGATAAATGCTTACCTGTGTATTCTGGAAAGTAACTAATTAGATGAGAATACATGATTTTCTCTTCTAGAAGATCTTTTTTATTTAAAAATAAAATGACTGAAGAATTCAGAAACCACGGATATGTAATGATAGTTTTAAATAAGGCCTTGCTTTCTTCCATTCGATTCTACAACAACAAAAATTAATATGAAGTTACACTCTCTAGACAGTAGCATATACAAATCACATCAGCCAGAGACCATAAAAGCTTTTTTTGAAAGCTTTTAAAAAAATACTCCTTTTATTAAGCGCAATTGCAACGCAGTGGTTGATCATTACTCTTTATGTTCTATATCCTTTTATTCACGGAGTTTTGGATCACCACTATGAATGGCGTGATGGCATGATGGCATGTGAAATCATGATGAGCCTTAATAATAGAAATTATTTGAATTCTTGTATGAGTTAGTGAGCAGCCATGAACTGCTGCTTTATGAAAGCCTGTTCTGACCTCACAGTGAGAGCTGCAGCAGGGTGTATTGGGTCAAATATTTGATATTAACATACTGTAACATAGCTAAATGACAAGAGCATATGTATTCATCTATACTAGTAATAAAGTCTGTCCATTTCAAGAGAGATCTGAGGAACACCATACTCAGAGATTGCTGTTTGGAGTTCCTGGGGATAAGCTTGTGATGGCAGTCAGTTTGTTATTTATTTCCTAATAGCCAAAGTGAGTATAACAAAATGATCAAGATAGTGAAAGAAAGAAGAAAATTACAGTTACCAAAGTTGTTCATGCATCAAAAGATGACAGGAAATTTTGAAAACTATCTCAACTACAATGGATGTTGTGACACTTCAGCAAGTGAAGTAGGATATCCTTTTCCCAGTTCAAACAGATCTTGAGAAAGTGGTCTGTAAGGGCTTTGGGACTTCAGAGCTCAAATAGTTTTAAGCATTTTTGAAGGACATTTGAAGGAATCCTCATACTGCAGGATCTAAAGTAAAAGTAATGCAGTTCCACTAATACACTTTTCCGTAATTGCATACTGTTTTCTTTTTTTGCATCCTTCTTTACAACATCTGGCTACTGCTGACGACAGCACGCTAGAACAGATGGAAGAACTCATCATATGTTTTCTAACCTTGGGAAGGAGGTAAATTTTAAGTTATTTTGTTTTAATTTTCCTCAGTTAATGGACAGGTTAATTCTGAAACACCAGAGACTTAAAAAACTAACAGAAAACCTAATTACCGATGACTGAGGTAGTTTTACTTGCTTAAGAGATATTCCTGATATTCGAATTCTCAAGCTTTTGACATGGCTTAAGTGATTTAAAACATTTTCAAATCATGTTTTGTCTCTTAAGGTAGAGTACACTTTTACACGCAGGCTGCTAATTTAATACAACTTCGGGACTGCTTGATCAGCTTCTTAATGTAATTCTAGTATTTACAAATGCTTTTATGAAGATGTGAATGTTGTCTTTCTTAAAAAGCACACATCTTTTTCTGTACCCATCTCCTTACCTCATTGTCACATTCTGCCAAGACTTGATCGTATTCACTTAATGCAACTAAGAAAATGATGGAAGTAACACTTTCAAAACAGTGGATCCACTTCCTTCTTTCTGACCTTTGGCCACCTACATCCACCATCCTGTTAAACAGAAGTACAGTCAACATATTAGTCATTTTCATAAGATACTTAAAGTATATTCAAAGGCCTTGTAATAGATCGCCTACCTGAGATAAGCTTGAACTGTGAAAAAAGTGTATCATCTTAACACTGTATGTTCTATTTAATATTTAAACTCTATTCACTTGCTGTAGTGCTACAATTTCCGCTGTTCAGTTTTGTTGTGGGTTAACCTCAGTGGGCAGCTAAGCACAACACAGCTGCTTGCTCACTACCCTCCCACACACTGTGGGTGGACAGGGGGAGAGGAAAGACTAAAAGCAAGAAAACTTGGGGGTTGAGATTAAAAAAAAAATAATTGTTTATTAAGTGAAGGGTAAGTGGAAGAAGGGATAAAGAAAACAAAATAAATGATGCGAAAGCATCACTCACCACCTCCTGTGGGTAGACCGATGCACAACCAGTTCCTGAGAAAAGGATGGCCAACCTCCCTAAAGCCCCCTCTTTTCACTTTTATCACTAAGCGTGATGTTATATGGTGTGAAATATGTCTTTGGTTAGTTCTGGTCATCTGTCTGGCTGTGTCCCCTCCCAACCTCTTGTGCACCCCGCAACCTGTTCACTGGGGGGCAGAGAAACAAAGAAGGCCTTGGCACTGTGCAAACACTGTTCAGCAAAAGCTAAAACACTGGTATGTTATCAGTACTGGTTTTGGTTACAAATCTAAAACACAGCACCATATCAGCTGCTATGAAGAAAATTAATTTTATCCTAGCCAGGCCCAGTACAATTTTATAAGCCACCTCAGGCATAACACAAAATATAATGCTGGGGTTTTTTTCCATGTTGGTAGACGTTTTAGCAAGGGGAGATGTAAGCACATTCAATTTTTATTTCCCCACACACTCTGAAATCTCCCTCCCCCTCCCCGCCCCCCAAGAAAAAGCAGTGTAGTCATATCTCACTACTCAAAATAAAATGCTCACAAATATCTTAAATTCCACATCAAATTCCTATGGTTTTGGAGACAGTTAAGTAAGTCCCTCACGTTTTATCCATGTCAAAGTGGTCCATAGAACATTTCATTTTCCAGGAAAAACCAAACAACAAAATCACAGTTGGGCTGGTTTGACCATGTGTTATCAAAATGGATTCTGGTCCTGTGTTGTAACTGCAGGCAGGTGTTTGTTCATGATGAAATGGGTGGTTTGGTGGAACAACATCTACAATCATGCTAGTGTGAATTCTGCAATTTTAAACTAGAAAAAAAGTGCTTTCCCTTAGAAAATCAGTAACCCCACCTGTTGCAACAGTTTGTCTAGTAGCAGATAATTCTAAGGTGCTTCTCAGACTTTCTTTCAACTTTATGTTTGCTTCTCGAAACATAATTTTTTTTTTTTTTAATATTATATACCAGGAAGAACAGACGTATCTACTGTCATGACCCTCCATCTCTTTTTTTTCCTCCTTCTTCCCTCAGCGTCTCCCAACTCCGTTCCCTAACTTTATCTAACTGAAAGCTGTAAACTCACTTGAGGGCTTTAGCATATCTCTTAGGGCCCTCTCTTCCAAACAGTTAGAGTCAGGAGGCAGAAACTATTGGCTCTAAATGGAATTAAACTGCATTCCGATATGAGCACTCAGGTTACTACAAACACCTTGCCTCTGGACCACCCCATCCAAGGCTTTTAATTAAATAATAGTTGAGAATACACAGTAATTGAGCTGCTTGAATTGAAAAGCTTTTTTCATGTAATGTAAATTTTAAAAAAGGAATGTTTTGAAACCACTGAAGCTACTGTATCAACTTTGGAGACTAAAAGGGCTGGAAACACATAAAACGCTCATTGAATGCAAAAGCTTACAGGACCTTAGAAGTAAAGTTGCAGCAACTACTTTCATAATTGTATACTGAATCAGCTGACAGGCAGTCTTACCTAAATATAATATTTTCTAGATCAAAAGGATATTCAATAATTCCTGTAGTTGGCACTCGGACTCTAAGGATATCTTGCTGAGTTGGCACAAATGAGGGCATAGCAATACGATCAAGATCAGTAAGGTAACTGAAAAGTTAAATATGCAACAGAAACAAGGTTAATGCACTATCATAAATTAAGCACACAGATTCAAAACCAGAGTACCAACCAGCAAACACAGAAGTGTTCCCACAAAAGCAGCTAAACAGAAATTCATTTGTGCATGGCCTTAGCGCAACTATTGCTGGCATAAAACAGTAAAACCCTTTACATTAACTGAGACCTGCATGTACATTTCAGACAGATTAATACTAGTCAAAAGAGATGATGACTGAACGTTCTATAGACAATCAGCCCAGCCCCAAAATGATGGATTTTATTTGAATGACCTTTGCTATTACTCCAAAATAAACATCAGAGTTAAAATTTGAACACAAATATAAGTATCAGTCCTAGCCATAATGTTTATCAACAGTACTCTATCCCCTATCACTTCATCCACAATGCTACTATTGCACACAAATGTGAAAGGGTGCTGGACAGAATCAGAAAAGTAATTAATGGAAATCACTGCAACCATGAATGCTTCAGATTTAAATATTTTTAATATGAAAGAGGATGCACTTAGTTTAACATCTGCCCATGCAGTCATTCTTAACTTTATCCTCCTTAGTTTCACAAGACTCTTGTGCTTTTCATGTCTGAGATTAAATTCTTAGGATGACATTCCTGTGCCTCAATAAATGAGCTGTGTAGGAGCAAGACACAAAGAACCGATGCCTGGTATTCCTTTCTGCAATCTATTTTCCCACCACTAGAAGGCACCATCAGATCATCCGAAATCCTGAAAAGGCATACAAAAAGTGCAAGGTGTATTCCAAATCATACAACACGATTGTACCACAAACCTTCCTTTATTTAAGCACTAATTCCCTCCTTTTCCTTTGGTGGAAGAGGGAGGGTGTCGATGTACTCTCTCCTTGCTGCCCAAACATCCCTCACATTTGGGCTCCAAAGTAAGAAATACTCACATGTAATGTTATCACTTACTCAGAAAAGCTTTGTCTTAAGAATAAGAAAATTCCTCCTCTCCAGCAATGTAGCAAATTGCTATTGATATCTCAATTGTAATTAACAGTAGAAGAAAGATTTAATAAAATCTAAAATAAAACTGATTTTCCATTGTGGCTGATTTCTTAGAAAATGAGGCTACAATAGACTATTAAGTGGCATCCTTCTTCTCCAATGTACGACTATTTAAGAAAATGGCAGACAAACATCTGTCAAGATTGATAAAGCTTAACACAGAGGAACAGATTGCCTATGTGTAACCATTCTGACTTAAAGTTTACCATAAATGCCTAATCTGAATGTTCATTGCTGAAATTTAACCCTGTTACTTCTCAACCTTGGTAGAAACAGAAATGTTCTCATGAAACAATCATTTTTTCACGGTTAAATTCTTTCAAAATTGTGAGGGAGACTTACATTAATTCTTATCTATATCCTAAACTTTTCACATAACTGAACTGTCTGATGGGCCCATTTGTTGTCAATGTTTTTTGTGCAGCTGTTTTTTTGTTTCATGATTTTCCCGAAGCAAAACTCAGTTATGTCCCAGCCGTGTTGACTTCAGAACTGGGAGGAATGATGGTTCCAGTATGTCCAGAAAGTGTAAAAGTAGTTTGTTTCATCACTTCAGCTTAAAATTTTTTGTGTACCACAGGCCAGCAGAGATACAGGTACGACTAATAAAGTCATGGTGAACCTATCTCTTCATTATGAGCCAGCAGTGTGCTCAGGTGGCCAAGAAGGCCAACAGCATCCTGGCCTGTATCAGAAATAGTGTGGCCAGCAGGACGAGGGAAGTGATCATCCCCCTGTACTCTGCACTGGTGAGACTGCACCTCAAGTGCTGTGTTCAGTTTTGGGCCCCTCACTACAAGAAAGACCTTGAGGTGCTGGAGCGAGTCCAGAGAAGGGCAACAAAGCTGGTGAAGGGTCTGGAGCACAAGTCTGATGGGGAGCAGCTGAGGAAGCTGGGGTTGTTTAGTCTGGAGAAGAGGTGGCTGAGGGGAGACCTGATCGCTCTCTACAACTACCTAAAAGGAGGTTGTAGCGAGGTTGGGGTTGGTCTCTTCTCCCAAGTAACAAGTAATAGGACAAGAGGAAACGGCCTGAAGTTGCATGAGGGGAGGTTTCCATTGGATATTAGAAAGAATTTCTTCACTGAAAGGGTTCTCAAGCATTGGAACAGGCTGGACAGGGAACTGGTGGAGTCACCATTCCTGGAGGTATTTAAAAGAAGTGTAGACGTGGTGCTTAGAGGGACATGACTTAGTGGTGGGCTTGGTAGTGTTAGGTTAACGATTGGACTTGATTATCTTAAGGGTCTTTTCCAACCTAAATGATTCTATGATTAACTTCATTAAGTCTGGCTTATCCTTGTAATTATGCAGTGTACTTACTACTTAGCAGAGTCTGAGAGCTGGTACTCCCTCCGTCTGTCGTAGCATTCTTGAATTCCTGGGTCTTCCCAGAGCTTCTTAATTGCTTCAACTTGTTCTTTTTCCAGCACCACCACTTTATCCACTTCCACTTCTTTGATCATCTGAGCACTCTCCTAATCAATGAAATGATTACACTACTGTGAGAAAGGATTGATATTGGCATGTAGTACACACTCACCCTTTTCTTTGTTATACTCTTCCCATCAATGAGACTAAACATCAAAAAGGAAACTAAGAGAACAGCCATCGAACAGGCATCAAATTCCTACAAGCCATCTTCTGTTTAATGCCTATCTCAGTGAGATATAGCCAAGATACTACTATCTGGAAAGAATTAATTTTTCTTTGCTCGCTACTGTTAAGTGTAAGAGGTATTGCAAAGATAAATCTAAGTTTTGGGTTTAAAGGATACAAAGGAATCCATCGTTTTGCAGTGGGTGGTGCAGTTGACTCACTGGAGGGAATGGATGCCATCCAAAGGAACCTGACAGGCTTCAGGAGTGGGCCCATGCGAACCCTCATGAAGTTCAACAAGGCCAAGTGCAAGGTCCTGCACATAGGTTGGGGCAAACCCAAGCACAAATACAGGCTGGGGGATGAAGAGATTGAGAGCAGTCCTGAGGAGAAGGACTTGGGGATAGTCATGGATGAAAAATGCCCAGAAATCCACTCGTATCCTGGGCTGCATCAAAAGCAGCGTAACCAGCAGGTCAAGGGAGGGGATTCTCCCCCTCTACTCCTCTCTGGTGAGCCCCCCCCCTGCAGTACTGCCTTCAGCTCTGGGGTCCCTAACACAAGAAGGACATGTAGCTTTCGGAGCGAGTCCAGAGGAGGCCACAAAGATGATCAGAGGGCTGGAGCACCTCTGCTATGAGGACGGGCTGAGATTTGGGGTTGTTCGGTCTGGAGACGAGAAGGCTCCAGGGAGACCTTACTGTGGCCTTTCAATACTTAAAAGGGACTTAAAAGAAAGATGGAGAAAGACTTTTTACCTAGGCCTGTAGTGAAAGGACAAGGGGCAATGATTCTAAACTGAAGGTGGGTAGATTTAACTTGGACATAAGGGAGAAATTTTTTTACTATATTTTTATTATGAGGATGGTGAGGCACTGGAACAGGTTTCCCAGAGAAGTTGTGGATGCCTCACCCCTGGAAGTGTTGAAGGCCAGGCTGGATGGGGCTTTGAGCAACCTGACTCAATGAAAGATGTCCCTGCCATGGCAGGGGGCTTGAACTAGATGATCTTTAAATGTTCCTTCCAAAGCAGGCCATTCCATGATTGGAAGTGTTCTCCTCTGTAACTGTTCAACTGGGTATATATATTGGTGTTTGCTAATACTTCTATTGGTCTGGAAATGTACTGTTATAAAATGCATTTAATATTGACATAAATTAACTTATTTAGTGTTTGCAATATAAAAATTTGTTACTGTAAATTCAGTTTGCCAACACTTTTTGCAGTACATTGCTAAGCATCACCTAGATTTTTAACTTACATCTTCTTTAAAAATACAATAAGGTTTCTTCCTGGCCTCTTATTTAAGCGTGGGAGTAATGCTGCATACAGATCTGGTTTGGATCCAAGGCAGTGAATTCTTGGGTCTGAACTGGAAAATCTGAATAGTGATTGACCTGTTAATCTAGTCATCCAAAACGAGATAAAGATCAGTCAGAAACAGGACTTTTGTAGTTGTAGGGTCTTTAAGTTATCATGAGCAACCGCAAAACTATGTAACATACAGCCTAATGCCTCAAAAGCAAATTCTCCTTGCTCAGTTCAACTTAATTTTAAATATTGTAAGTCTCCAAAATGTTGTGAATATACTACTTTTCTGAGTTTTCATATTAAAGACTTACAGGGATAATGCCTGGGCAAATTGTCCATGATTGGAATTATCTCTGATTGTGCAGGTATTCTGTTACACAAAACCAAATGCCAAGTCTTCTGATTCTTACTAATTTTTTTTAAATAGTAGCTAAAAGCTTTAAACATAACTGTTGTAATTACTGCTACACTGTAAATTGTTAATCAATATAAAAGAGTTTAAAATGCATCACAGTATAAACAATCCTGGTAGTATTTTTTGCAGATTCTTGCATATATAATATAATCCATATTGGTTTTTTACCTTAATTTTACACAGCATAACTGTGTTAGCAAGACAGTTAATATTGTCTATTGAATACATTTTTCTGTTCTGTTAACTATTACACCAAATGTTCATGCTAATCTAGAACAATGTAGGAAGAGCTTTACCTGTGATTTATACTTTATTTATGCACTGTATATGAGGCAAGAGATTAGAGACCCTGTGTCCTGGCAGTGACTTTTCTCCATATTTTCAATCTTATCTGGTGAAAGACGTGCAGAATAATTTGGGTTATGAGTAACTCTTCCTTCAATTCACTAAAGTCACAGAACAGATATCCTTTTCTAGAGAAAAGGAAGGGCACGCACATGCAAATACCCATCACAGCATTTTGACTGGGGCTGACTCGGGCTTCATTCCATGCTAAAACTTTGCATGCGTCTAAGAGGGCTTCATGTAATTGTAGCTGCAAAACCAGTTTTGGTATCAGGTCCTTGTGAAAAGAATTATTTCATAGGTGTCTATATCCGCAAACCTCAGTCCCCTTATGGGGCCAAGTGCCATGTGACATCAGGAAAAATCTTTTTTGGGAAAATAATTCAGATTAATTTTTCATTTCATAGTATATAACAAGTAGTGTTCAACACTGTCAGCTAGTCTCACACTCATAATTCAAAGAAAAAAAAAATTCCTACAATGAAGTGAAAAAATTCCTTACAGCACCAAGTGATTTTAGTATCATTCCATGGGTCTGTCTTCCTCATCCTCAGTAAACAGGCACGTTACTAATGAAAAATGCTTTTCGTGTGAATGGTGGATAATATGACATGAAAGCAAGACACAAAAAATTGTAGTTTCCTTAAAATGCAGTCTTCAAGATAAATCAGTAATGAGTAATCTTAGATGACAGTGTACAATAATCCGGCCAGGATCTGACGGAAAAGGGGATTAAACTTGAAACACACTCCAAGATGTCCTTAGAAGCAGCAGAAAGGCCTTCAAACTGGACAGCAGGAGAGTCTTGTACTTTTCATAGTGGGAAATACCAGGATGTTAACTGAAAGGCAGGTATCATGGGGTTTTGTTTGAGTGTGTGTGCATGTGCGCCTAAGTATGTATGGCAATTTATTACTAACAGCAAACATTCATCATAAGTAACAACGAGAGCAATGCCAGCTATTTCAGCCTCTGACTACTATCATGACTGAAGTAAATGACCTTTCTACAAAATTGTCTTAACATGATAAAACATATCAGTGTAAAATAGGATTATAATTGCAAATAGATTGATTATTTTACATCTAGTTTTAAGTAATACCAATTGCCAAACATTAGCTATAGCTTAATTGCAGATACTCTATATTGTATCAATGGTCAACACAAATATTAATTGCAATTCAACTGAAAATTTGCAAGTCACAGCAAAATTAAGTAAGCCTGCAAACTCTACACACAGCTCTTCCAGTACATAATAAGGACCAGTTCTGCTACTGAGGACTTTTTTTGTATCTAACCCACTGAAGGATTTTTGCCGATTGTTGCAAATAAGTGGCCTTTGAATCTGTCACAAACTGTGACGCTAAATAAATTTTCTAACTGGCTATAGCTCTTTAAGCTAGTTTGACATCTGATAAAACAATTAAATGTCCTTTCTTCCCTCTCATTAAACACTGTAAAGGATAACTAAATGATATAAGATGGTCCACAAGGCTCATAGGGCTTTTATTATTTTGCTGTAGAATCCCACCAATAGGAATTTTAGAAAAGGGTTATTAAATCTTATCAAGACTTAGTAATAATGTAAGTTTCCATTTTAACAAATATATTTTGGCATTGTCAACAGCATACCATGGAAGTAGTTTAAATATCATTAATGTCTATAATGGGATTTTGTCGGGAAGTGGACCTCAGTGTTTCAAGTGGACAGGGTCATATTTTAAAACCTTCCCCTGCAACTCAGAAGAACACTAGGAATTTAGTTTTCATTTCCCTCAAAGCAAGAGTGGAATTTATAGAATTCTCACTTACCACTAAGAAGTTAGCCCAAGAGATGTTGTGGAAATAAGCAGCATTGTAATACATGAGCAGGAGATGCTTTACAGAAAGAACAGAAAGGGCTAACTAACATGAGAAGAAAACAAAACAAATCTATAATCATGACAGATCGAACCAAGGAACAAAGAGGGGAAATGCAAAACAGCACAAGCACATGTTAACAATGTCAGTTATTGGCATAAAATTTCTTTTAATGAAAGCAACAAATGAGTTCCAGAATTCACTCTTAATTAAATATGTACAGCACATTATGTTCTCTCTAAATACAGTATAAGCCGGAACAGCAAAAGTTACGTTAAAAGTGCTCTAACATTTCTATATTCAAAATCCCTATTCTGAAGTTACCTTACTTCAGGCTGATTTTTTTTTTTTAATTAGACCTCTGCTTCTCGATGACATGGTGCAGGTAGAGAAAAGAACACAGATGATAAAATAAGGGTAAGTAATTTTGAATACAACAGAAGTAGAATATACTTGTTCCATTAAAAAAAAAATCTACACCACAAAACAGAAAAAAACAACAAACCTTATGATCCTGGAAAGAAAACTAATCATGTAAAGTATCTTTTTGGAGGGTCTGAATCTCCCTCCACACTTGGAAAAAATTATATTTGATTTGATACCTTGCAGCTCTGTCCTAATTTTTAGGAAACTAAACATTAAATAGAGCCCCAAAATGGCTCTGTGTGTTACCTTATGAAGATCTTTGTGTTTATAAGGCCTGAATTTATGTACATATTTATTTCTTCACCCATAAGGTTATCAGTCCTTTAAAAAGCTTTTCAAGAGGAGCAGTCTGTTTCGGAGCAATAATTACCGTAAGTGTTTCCGAAACATTCAGTGGTAAAGACAGGAATTATTAATTTTAAAAGTGCTGTGAGAACTAATGAGGCTGCTATTTTTCTAACCATTTATATTTTATGGTCTTTGCACTTTACTTTCAGACCCCAGGTCCTTCCTCATTTGGCTGGGCAAAACAAACTACAAAATGCTCGAATAAAAGTCATACCTAGAAGCCACAGCAGGTTCTTCACAGCAAACAAGATCACAGGAAGGGACACAAAGTGGTTGTGCAGTATTGGGAGGTTACAAGAACAGGCAGTTAAGAATGTATACTGCCTCAGAAAGTTATCAAGAGATACTTAGCTCCAGCAGGAGTTTAAGTTTTCATACTATGTGAACAGCAAGTTTGTAGTATCACTGAACACGTTTTTACATTTCTAACCATTTTTATTTTTACAGTACCACTGAAATACAGGTTATATCTCACTACAGAATATGTAGAAATATGCAATTAAATACTTGCATCTTCTTCATACTGTTGTTAGGCCCATAAATTGAACTTCTGGCGGGTATAATGTAATATATTTTAGAAGTCATTGCATTTTACTAAAACCATGTATGCATTCATTTTTATCTCATTTTTTGAAACAGTCCTGTCAGCTAATTTGACATAATGAATAGGGTGTGGTTTTTTCTAAAGAAATAAAAAGAGAATGTATAAAACCAAGGGGAAAAAAAAAAAACAAAACACAAAACCCCCTAAGATTTTATATTTTACTACAATGAGGGATAGGAAGCTGCTATTCCGAGGCCATATACAATTTCAGTACAAGTTACTGATTAACGAATAAAACTTCAAGTTTTACTGAGAAATTATGTGAATTTCAATTCTGCTGGCTTGTTGCTGCTGCTGTTGAAAATTCTTTGAATTGGAACCAAACGCAGACCCAAACGCTTAAGTCAATCTCCTCTCAGCACCAGCAAGGCTACTATGTTTTGCTGAATTACAAGCATTGCGTATAGCTCCCCTGGTTGAGGTATGGTATTTTTCGTATCTTAAACTCTACTACTGAGGTACACACTAAGAGACTTCTAAAAGTACGTACATAATTACTTGTGATTGCTTTGTTTATGTATTTTGGGTACAGGGGGAACTGAATATGAACAAACCACCTTTAAAACTAAAGAAGAGGAAGCTAACAACTGCCTGAGCTGTACATAAAACGTATACACTGCTACTGTTGCCAGTTATCTCCCAGTTATCTCCCAATTACCATTAGCAGATGAGACAAAAGTTAAGTAATGAGGGTTGGTTTCAATTTCTAAGTGAAGCATTTCAGAAGAGGAAAATTAAAGAAGGTGAAAAGAGCAGGGGAACTAAATGACTCAAGCATTTAGACTTAGGACATTATATTCTAAAGATAAATAAATCTTGCTTATTTTACAGTCTCTAATTATTCAGCTTTAATAGTGCACTGTTCTATGGCTACGAAAGGGTACCTGGTCATAGTCTGGATAACTGGAGAGGAACAGCAGACTAAGCTGAAAATTAAATTTTTGCAAATTACAATTGATACCATCCTGGTTGTGCACCAACCAGTTACCATAAGCTTTGACTGTACCTTTCTTACTGTGCCTATTCTGTCTGCCACCCACAGGCTGTAGTAAATGTTTCCTCTAAGTTTTCACTCATTATTAGTCCCCCTATCT
>NW_009611291.1:16907-21572 GCF_000690535.1 Cariama cristata
AGGAATAGTAAACAGTACACCAGCTAGCAGTAAGCAAAGAAAGACTAAGCAGTGCAACTGCAAAAATACCAAGCCAAACCACCCCCTGGATTGTAACTGGCAACACAAAATTTTTGGCAAAGACCTAATTGAAAACAAGACTTCACAGTCAGGTCTTGTATAAAATTTAATGGATTACCCTTAAAAAAAACCATAAGAGAATCAAAGATGTTTTTTCTCTTCTTCACAAAATGAAACAGTTTGCAGTTAATCTTTATATATTTGCCTTTTGTTAAATTATGTGTGAGAGTGCATCCACCTATATGTAAATGTTGCTCCACTTCTTCAAACACAAAAGAGCTGTTTCTGCACTATCACATGCACATGGACTACAAGTAAGCATGTACACATATAAATACAGAACTACACATATAAATACAGAGGTACAAATATAGATACACAAGTACACATACATGTAATTTGTGGCTTCCAAACCTCGTTTTCCAACACTTCTAGTTTACAGGGGGAAGGGAGAAACAAAAACTATCAGTATAATATCCCAAGATACAATCAAGTGTCATTCTTTCTTGGTTCAATTTTCCACTCTATAGTAGACAGAGATCATCGTTGGGCACACTGCAAAAATATTTAGGTCATAGCTTGATTTACTGGTCTCCATTTGAAACAGTTGTTTTAATCTTTTATGATTTTTTTTTTTTTCATTTTCTTTCTTTCCTGGCTACCCATTGCCATCAGGAATGGTTCTAGAGGACTGTGTGACTGTGTGCATGAGTGAGATGAATGTGTATTCTTTCCCACATTTACTAACCCACAGCATGGTTTAGAAAGGGGGAGGGGGGGAGATATTTTCCCTTTTCTTGAAGCATTTAGTAGCTAGCATATATTGATGGGGAATAAAAATATGACACTTTTTTTTCCTTTATTTTAGAGAAAGAGGGATCTAGAAAGGCAGAGAGCCCCTCTACAGAGAAACTAAAATGCCTCTCATCTAACAAAATTTTCTAGTGGTCTATTAATCCAAGCAGGTTTTACACATATTAACTTTTCCTTTGCATCTTCATAGAAAATGTATATAGTGTTAAAATCTTCAGTCTTGCTGGAGGCAGAGAAAGGCTGCAGACTTCCAAATGCAACACTGCTTCCTTTTAATATAAATGATCACTGAAATCTTGTTTGTAAGATTAAGCAAAAGCTTCACTTTCAACATGCTAGTAATGCTACTGAGTTCAAAGTTAAGAGGATGTGTAATTTTTCTCACATTGGACCAAGTTTCTGTTTCTTAAGAACTGTGGTTGGGGCAGAGGTATTGCTAGTTTCCTTAAAATTATTTTTCCCATTCCTCAGCAATATTTATCTCAAAAACAGAAATACAACTTTCAAGATCAATAATCTGCACAGCATGAAGGCTTTGATTTCTCACACTGGACCAAGTTTCTGTTTCTTAAAAATAAGAACTGTGGTTGGGGCAGAGGTATTGCTAGTTTCCTTAAAATTATTTTTCCCATTCCTCAGCAATATTTATCTCAAAAACAGAAATACAACTTTCAAGATCAATAATCTGCACAGCATGAAGGCTTTGAGATTCACAACCACCACTTGCAGGAGGGAACCAAGACGTTAGTTGTTGGCAACTCCCTTCTGCAGGTGTCTGTCGCTCTGAAACCCCGTGTCCTAGGTTCCAGGTGCCAGCTGCAACAGAAAGGTCCAATGGACCACTTGCCACTGCAATTCCTCCATGCAATTAGTAGCAATTTTCCTGGAAGTTTCTTTTGGTCACAAAGAAAACTAAGAAATTGTGCAAGCAATGATCTGGGAGTTGAAAAGGCTGACAATCTGAATAAAAATTAGAAAGAATTTTCCAAAACAAAACAAAAAAAATCACAGAGAGACAAATGAGAGCACATGAGATGTATGAAAGGCACAAGCACCCATTACACCCTACATTTTGTTTAACATGATAAGGCCACAAGTGACACATTACTTTTGCTTCTCAACACACACTTCCAAGAGTGTTGTGGACTATCAGAGTCCAAAGGACAAAATCAAAGTAGCAATAGATAAAAGGGCATAGTTATTTAATCCAAATACGAGAAAAGACAATAACTATCTTTATTTAAAAAAAAGGACAGCTGCTGTCACTGTAGTAGAGGAGGAAAAAACTTTTCTGTCTGATCATAGCAGATAGGACAAAATGGTAATGACAAGCCCTGGAAGAGAGTGTGCAAAGCAGTTTGGATTACTGAAGATCTTTACGAACAAGTTACATGAATATCAAGATCTAAATCAATGGAGCTGATGTTGCTGTGGAGGGGGATGTAGATACATGAACTCTTGAGGCTCTCTCAAAATAGGAAAAAAATATTGTTTTTTTTTCCCCAAACGGAGTATCAGCCAGTAACAGTTTTTCCTAGACCATTCAGATCTTTAAGATCTGATATTTTATGATTGATCAAAACAGGAAGTTACAGTCCAACACTATTTCTTTAAACTGTGATCACTGGAATTTGAGGGGTTAGGAACTCCATGTCTTTTTTATTATTTTTACTCTTTATGTCCCATCTTTGGATTGTGACACCAATATTCTTGGAAGTAAGTTAAGGGTACACAGGGAAAAATAAAACCTCTTTAGAGGTAAGACTGAATATGAACAAGTAAATACGTGCCTCAGAACAACACGTATCTTAGTTTGGCTTTGTTACTTAGTTTAAAATCACTAAAAAAGAAGCTTAAGCCTCACATCATATTTCTAGGAAGTAAAACCAAATAAATCTGCCTTATATCCTGGCTATCTAGGTATGTTTGCCTGTGATTATTAATCACCCTTTCATGTGGACAGATATATATATAAAAAAATCAGTTCTGTGATTAGTCACTTTGCACAGTATTTTAACTGATGCTTACTACGGAATTGTCTCACAAATGTATTGACAATTTTGAGTAACCTTTCTGACTCTCCAAAGAGTCATAGAAACAAAACTTTTCATTTGCAGCATATGTATTTAACGTAAGTATTGCAAATGAGCTGGCAATAGCAACATTGGTACCAGAAAAGATTTGTTTCAAAAGGTGTCTGGACTAACTAAACCACGTAGTAACTGGAAGCAACATACTCAAGCAAGGTCAGGATTGGTTCTCAGCTATGACATACATAGCGCCCAGTATTGAGGCCAGTTCTGTTTAATATCTTTATCAATGACCTGGACGAGGGGATTGAGTACACCCTCAGTAAGTTTGCAGACAACAAGGTGGGAGCGTTGATCTAGTTGAGAGTAGGAAGGCTCTACAGAGGGATCTGGACAGGCTGGACTGATGGGCCACGGGCAATTGTATGAAATTCAAAAAGGCCAAGTGCCGGGTCCTGCACTTGGGTCACAACAACCCCATGCAACACTACAGGCTTGGGGAAGAGTGGCTGGAAAGCTGCCCGGCGGAAAAAGACCTGGGGGTGTTGGTCAACAGCCGGCTGAACATGAGCCAGCAGTGTGCCAAGGTGGCCAAGAAGGCCAACAGCATCCTGGCCTGTATCAGAAATAGCGTGGCCAGCAGGATTAGGGAATTGATCGTCCCCCTGTACTGGGCACTGGTGAGGCCACACATCGAGTACTGTCTTCAGTTTTGGGCCCCTCACTACAAGAAAGACCTTGAGGTGCTGGAGCGAGTCCAAAGAAGGGCAACGAAGATGGTGAAAGGCCTGGAGCACAGTTCTGATGGGGAGAGGCTGAGGGAGCTGGGGTTGTTTAGTCTGGAGAAGAGGTGGCTGAAGGGAGACCTTATCGCCCTCTACAACTACCTGAAAGGAGGTTTTAGTGAAGTTAGGGTCAGCCTCTCCTCCCAAGCAACAAGCAACAGGATGAGAGGAAACAGCCCCAAGTTGCACCAGGGGAGGTTTAGATTTCATATTAGGAAAAATACCTTCACTGAAAGGGTTGTCAAGCACTGGAACAGGCTGCCCAGGGAAGTGGAGAAGTCACCATCCCTGGAGGGAAAGACATATAGATGTGGTGCTTAGGGACATGGTTTAGTGGTGGACTTGGCACTGTTAGGTTTACAACTGGAGTCAATGATCTTAAGGGTCTTTTCCAACCTAAATGATTCTATGATTCTATACTGGGTGAGAAAGATATTTCACAAACTCCATCCTTGTGTTTTCAGGGATATGGGTGTGCATGGGTAAAATTTCTCAGAAACATTAAATAAGGACTAACAGGCAATGTTTATGCACTTGATAAAGAGATCAGCACATTGTAACTAACCTAAAAATTAGTACTCACAATAAATCACAAACTTTAAAATATACTGAGGGGGAGTTTGTTTGTTTGATTTGGTTATCCTTTTTCCTAAAAGCACACTTTGCTCACATGTCAGGTTTTTCCTCTGATAGCATGCATACTTACCTAAGCCTGGCCTCGTACCACAGACAACAACAGCAATCATTTTAACTGCTCATGCTCATAGTTTCAGCTTGATATCCAGGTTCTTTACATGTTATTCTATCTTTATGTGAATACTTAAAGTGACAGAGTAGCCATTAATGAGGTCAAAGCAGATGAGTTTTGCTCTTCTATTCTAGTAGGACAAACTGATTGCATTTCCTCAATCAGCGTATAATAAGCAGTATACAAATAAGGTAAGCATATATATATTTTATATATATATATATAATAT
>NW_009611292.1:0-2037 GCF_000690535.1 Cariama cristata
TATATATATATAAATACAGATAGCTTCTTTTTTTTTCAGGAATGACGCTCAAGCCCCAGATTCCCAGCCGAACAGATGCTTTCCAGCCACTCCCGTAGGACCTCGTTCCGCATTAACCCCCCCTCGGGGCTAGAAAAACCAGGGGTGGTGCAGGACAGAAATCAGAGAAACAACCCAAGACAGGAGAAGAGAAAGTGGGGGAAGAAACCCAACCAACCAAAACCAAAACAGAGGAAAAGTGTGAGTTTCAGGCAAGGTAAAACACTGCGAATACAGGTGATTTTTGGACGATGCAGCCTATTAGATAAACTGAGCTTCCCTGGCAGAGGCAGGATGGGGGGGGCACGGGCACCGTGCCGCAGTGGGGACCTTCCTGCCCCGGCTCTGCAGGACCACAGAAGGAAGCACAGCCAAAGCAGGAGGCCAAATGTAGCCAGGATTAACCTCAGCATCTGCCTCAACTTTTTATGAGGGCCACCCAGGATTGTAAACAAAGCCCACGCATCGCCAAGAAAACAGCCGTGACCAAATTATCTGGAAACTAACGGGCTAAATGAAACATGTCTTTGGTCTGCATTGCCTATCTGCAAAGAAAGCACGTAAGTTCTGCCAGCAAAGTCCCGGAGCCGCAGGACGGGGCCGGGGTGATGCATCACCCGTCCTGTTCATCTCTAGCACCCAGGTTCTCTGCAACCGCGCTGCATCCCTGCCGACCCCCCACCCAGGACTGCAGCCCCGTGCTCAGGGCACACCGCACGCCATTCCCCTGACATTTCCCATACCGGGGGTGGGCTGAGCTGCACCTAAAGCAAACCACTCTGAATTAATTAACTGACAGGAGAGAAAGGCTTAACCCTCCCCATCTCTCCCACAGGGCAGGCAGGGAGGGGACAGTTTGCATTGCCAGCCAGAAACATAAACCACAGTAAATCAGACTAAAATGGAAATAGTGCAGAGCTCCTGCCTTTCCACCATCCCCTCGCCTAACTTCCAGCAAAAAGTGTCGCTTTTTGAGGTGGATTTTGTCCACCACTCCCTCCCCTTTCAGATCGTAACATCAGCGCAGTGGCTGCATCTGCTGCCCCTCCGCTTCAATGCTTGCTCCTTCTTCTCTGTCATAAAAGGCAGAATCAGAATTTGCTGCTATCTCTGTGTTCACAGGTAACAGGGATGCCCAGAAAAGCAAACAGTAAGCAGTACAGACAGCAGTGTTATCAGGCACACGAACTTTCCTCCCAGGACAGCACTTTCTTGGCAGAGCACGGCTATTTTCAGGCAGCCAGCATCCCTGTGCCATGTGTTGGGATCTAGATCAAAATCCCACCATAAAATTCTCTGCAACCCCTCCCCGCAACACCCCAGTCAAACAGCCTGATTTCCTCCCCACTTTGGACGACGTGACCTGCAAAGACAACCACTTACTTGTAGCAGCGTAGAAAAGCGATGGTAGAACGGTCAGGAGCAGCCTCATGTCAACAGCCGCTGGCAGGGCATTCCCCAGCCCCAAAAAGCCTTCGAAATCTCCCGGGCTGTTGGGCAGCAGAGGGAGGAGGGAAGGGGAACGTGGAAATGCTGTGGGTCCTCTCCTGCTAACGTACACCAACGCACGCACAGGCCAGCACCGGGGATGCTACAGGTGGTCACTGGTCCCTGGGAAGCCACACTGTCACCGTCCCAGGGAAGGTGTCAGGGGCATCTGCAGCGCCTCGCTGCCTCTGCGGGACCCTGCACGTAAAATCCAGCAAGGGGATGTGTGTGGCAAGGAAGGAAGAAGAGAAGGAAATGAATCCAGTCCTTCAACCGGGAGGGTGCAGCCTTTTGCCTGTGCTCCCCACCCCGGGGGCAGCGTGGGGCTGTGCTCTCCCACCTGTCCGTGGGCACCCTGGGGTGCACACCCTGAGGGAGCCCAGGGCTGGTCTGGGGAGGAGGAGGAGGAAGAAGAGGAGGAGGAGGGGAAAGAGGAAGATGAGGAAGAGAAAGAGGAAGAGGAGGAAGGGGAAGAGGAGGAAGAAGAGGAGGAGGAGGGAGAAAGTGAGG
>NW_009611292.1:2093-2344 GCF_000690535.1 Cariama cristata
CCATCCCTGCACTACACATCCCGGTCAGCCATCCTGGTGCAGGGACACGGCCGACACAACCCCTGAGCCTTCATCCAAGCACGCTTCAGGGCGCTCGGACTTTGTGGGCTGGGGTCTGGGGGGCTGCGGGTAGGGGCCTCCTCTCTCCCCACTGGTGCTGTGGTCCCCCTGTCCCCACTCCTGTGCCCTCTGGGACTCCCTCCCTATCCCTTTGCCTTCCCCCTGCCCCAGGCCCCACCGTGCAGACCCTG
>NW_009611292.1:2395-7604 GCF_000690535.1 Cariama cristata
GCGCAGCCCACCCGAGGTTGCGGGGCCTCCCTCTGCGGGGGCTGTCCCCATCGGTGGCTCCGAAGCAGCCAGGGACAAGTGGTGGCACAGCCCTGCCTTTAGCAGGGGAACTGCCTCTGCTCCTTGTGCTGCATGGAAACCCCACGGAGCAGGAGGGTGGGAAGCACGGGAAGGGGAGTCCCATGGATGGAACAGCTTCTTGGGCTCAAATTGCCCCGAGCCCTGAGGAGGAGGGAGAGGAACCAGTGTTTCGCAGCTGGGTGCAGGAGGGAGGAGAGCCTACCGTGGCTTTGCTCTCCATGCACAGCTCCCAGCCAATCTGCACCGGGCGCACCATCTCCTTGGAGTCTCCTTTCCCCAGCATTTCCAAAGGCTCATTACTGGTCCAGAAAATCTGTAAAAATTTAACCTCTCCTCTGCTGCTGGAAAGGAAATCTTTACTCGGGTCACAGGACCTACTGTCCCACCTCTCCTCGACTTGAAGGCAGAAATGTGTGGGATTAAATAACATACATATCCCCCCTTTTATTTGCATGTTCTTACTAATACATTTAAAGCTTATAAATAAACTTATCAAAATTCTTGTTGGTGCTTCTAAAACAACTGAATAACTATTTCTATCCCTGTTCCTGGTTGTCATCGGTACTGACGCCCCTTTCCTCCGTGTCGAAGCAAAGGGGGTCCCAGAACCGCAGCCTTCCCTCCCGCAGCCGCTTCCCCAAGCCCTCACGCGGGCCCTGCCATGGCTGCCGCGCGAGGAAGCGGGGAACAGCTTCCAAAAGAACATGACATAAAGTATTTGTGGTTCTCAATCAAATGTATTTAAGACCTAAGGGCACACTGAAGCTAAAAGCCAGAGAGTGTGAGGCTGGTGGGGGAATAGGAAATGGAAGAGAGGCAAAATATTTCATTTTTTCAGAGAAGGAAAGAAGCCGTTGGAAAAAAGTTCTGTGGGTGCGAATCTTAGACCTTCTGCAGGAGCTTTGTGATTCTGCTGCTGCAGTTTAAGGCGCTCACTTGGGTCTCGAGGGCTGGACAGGGGCTCGGTGTCAGGAGGCAAACCCACTTTTCTGCCCTAATCTTCCAACTCAAGCGTTTGCTGCTGGATGCCAAGGTGCCAGACGACAGTGATCGCATAGCCTTCGAACCCGCAGCCAGGGGGAAAAAAAAAAAAAGCAAAGCTTTAAAATTAAAGCGTGTTTCAGGGTCTGACAACATCCCTTCTGCAGACTTTTCAGGAGCCCCCGTCCCAGGTCCCTGCGTGAAGCTGTGTGCGCACCCCAGAACTGGAAGTTACAACCCCTCGCAGCAAACGATGGGTCTGAGCTGAGGAACCTGCCTTCAGGAATCTCCTCATGGCACAGGGGACTGGGCTGGCATTTTGGGTGGTTTGCGGGCAAAACAAGGAGATCTGGGTAGCAAACTTTTGCAAAGGTGCAGGGTCAGGAATTTGCTTTGAAGCTGGTGATGCTCCATCAGGAAGGGGGAGTGAGGAGGCACCTGAGGGGTTCCAACTGGTGCAGAAAAGGGTTCCCCTTCCCATCCCATCCCTCTCCCAACCCAACTGTGGAGCCTCCTCCCCTCAGGAAGCCCAGCAGGAGCCAAGGGGCACCCCTCTTCTCTCATATACACCCCGCATTTCGTTGCTTTTCATCCAACTTGCTGTTCTTGCACCTCGCCAGGTTATCTCCATGGCCCATTCTGTGCTCTCAGAGCCTGTCCGCTTTCTTCCCCCACGTTCCTGCAGGCTGTCAGCATCTTTACACCAAGTTTGTATTTCTTAACGTGGGCTTTGTTAATGGGCCAAAAAGTTTCCACCCTTTGGCAGCAATCTTCATCCAGCTCTTGGGGACGCGCCTCCCACCAAGTACCCAGATGATGTATGGGCGTTGGACGCCTCCACACACACATTAAATCTCTGGGCTGTGAAGCCCGGCAATACATTATGATGCAGAGCCTCAAGGGGCTCGGAGAGGACTTGTGCAATTGCATGGCATTGATTTATATCCCGGGACTTTAAAAGTGTAACCTTTTTGCAGACCTTCACAGTCATCTGCCAGGCAGCCTTCGCTCCGGCACAGCCGCGCACAATGCTTTCCGTACCGGAGCTGTCCTTGTCGTCTCCCTGGGTAATGCTACTTTTGAGCAAATCAACCCAGCTTTTCCCTTTTACTTTGTTTTCCGCTGGGGTAATTCCTCATACCAAATCGCTTGGTTCTCACTCAGGCCTGTTTTTTTTTTCCCCCCCCTCCCTTTGAGGCGAGACTCTGCCTGTGTCTGAGGCCGTGAGCTGCACGCCACGGACCAGCTCCGCTCTCCTGGATATGCAATACCCCAAGTAGCCAAAAAGATGCCTGAATAAGTCACATGAGTGAAGGCAGTGAGATATGGAGCTGGCATCACAGGCCTGATGGAATCAACATCTGTAGGTGTTTCTGTGATCGTTTGGGGAACTGTACACCCCCTTGGCTTTAGTGCACGGCGGGGGTTTGGGAATGTTTTGCAGCCCCTTCCCTTCACATCGCTGCTCCCAGGCAGGCAGGTGTAACACAGCAGCATCTGTAGGGGTTCCATGAGGTGCAGGGTGTTGGAAATCCCAGAGCTGTCCCGTGTCACAGGTCGTCATTGACTGCCGCTGGCCGGTCGGCCACCCTCCCTTCTCTCCTGGTGAGCAGCAGAGCCGGGGTCCGTCCTCAGGTGGAAAGCGTGCTGGAAAACGTGTCCGAGGGAAAAAGCACTGATGTTCCTCCTGTGGGAAGGCTTCACACTCTGCTGAGCTCACACCACGCGTAGACCTTCTCTTACCAGCGTGCTGGCCAAATCGCAGCAGTCCTGCATGCTCAGTGATCATGAGTGGAAGACGATCAGGGCTCTGCCTTGAGCTTCCCAATGGGCACGTGCCAGCAATAGCAGGCAATGCCTTTCCGTGCTCTTCTCTGTGTTTACTCTGTGCTCACTGTGCTGGCTAACACGCCTGTCTGTCCTGTGGCAATTAGGAGAAGCAAAATGCTTCTGATGGGAAGTCGTTTCAAAAGTCGACACTCAGAGCTGCGAGCCCAAGCTTTTCTGCTCGGTGGATGAACCACAAAGTCATTAATTTCTCTGCTCTGGAGCAGATGTTTATGTGTTTGAAATTACTGGGTAACTGAGTCACTGCTCGGTTAGTTGCCAAGATCTGGATTGTGGCGATGGAAACGAGGACTTAGTGCCAAAGGTGGGATGAGTACATCCCACAGCGCAGCCAAGGACCAGGAGGAGCATCCCACAGCTGGCTCTGGGACCTCCGCAGATCCTAAGGGCCATATGTTCCTCAAGGGATGCAGCTGAGTACTTCAGTTCCCAAGTTTCACCTACTGTTCATATTAAAGTGACAGAAAGCGACGTCCGAAGTCCAAACAAAATATCAGTTTTAGATCCACGACACAATTAATAGCCATCCACTCGGGATGCATTCCACACAGCAGGAGTGTGAGTCCCTGCAGGAAGGGGAAAAGCCAGGTGCTGCCCCAAGGGTGGGAGCGGTGGCAAACAGGAGAGCAGGCGAGCCACAAAAAAGATGGACTTAATTCATATCCCTGCTCCACTGCCTCAGAACAGGAGCAAAATAATGTGCCTGATGAATAAGGAGAACAGTCTGGGACAGAAATGATATATTTTGAGTTTCATGAGGAAAATAAGAATATTCTGGGCATGCCCTGGAGCAGTGGGCGAAGCCGAGGGCAAGCACTGGTCCTCAGCTGAGGCAGCGCTGAGAGCGCCGGGGTCCGTGGCCTTCCCTGGCCGCTGTGCTCGGACACAGCTGAAGGACAACGAAACTGGTCCTGGCTTAATGGGGAGGGGAGGGTTTGGTGAGCAGGCGGCAAGCGCAGGGGGGTTATTATTTATATCAGCGCTGCTATAGAGCGTTGGTCTTGGAATAGTGTTTTATGAGATGTAATAAAGTGGAATTGCAGCCCAGCGTGCAAACGCTACTGTCCTTATAGCAGAGATCTGACACATCGGAAATCCCTGCTGCCCTCTCCTTCTCTGTGCGAGGCAGATACGTGTGAGGGGCGTCGGGAAACCGCTGCTGGGTCTTGCCAGGGGACATTTTCACTCTTTGCAATGTCACTGCCAGCTGACGGCCCACTGCCAGGCTCCCCGCTCGCAGCTTTCGCCCTCTTTTTCTGTCCTGTTGTGCATGGCAGTTTAAAGGCGAGGGAAGGGCAGGACAAAGGCTGCCCCGAGGCTTGTGGTCTCCTCCTCTACTCCTAAAGACCTCTAGCTCCTTCAGACCCAGAGTGAGTAAATCCTCCGCTGGCATGTAGGCATGTTCCCTTTTCCAAGCAGCAAGCCTGTAAATCACTTGTTCTTAGTGAGCATCCCTGACCAAGCAATGAGCGGGCAGCCAAGAGCAGAGACCCAGGGAGTCACAGCCCCCCCACCAACACCGTACCCCACCTTATTCCAAGTTTATACATACATCTGCTGAATTTCATCATCTGCATGCTCCCCATGTTGCAGGGCCACTGGAACTGGATTTTCTCTCCATGTTGGGACCTGGCAATGGCTGGGTAGAGCTGGGGGAGGAAAGGCAGTTTATTGGCATTTCTTAGGGAGCACCTAACAGGGATGAACTCACCAGCGGAGTGAAGTCACCCAGGGTACAGCGGCATGGAAGAGGATGCAGTACACACACCTGGGTGTACGTATAGAAAAAGTGCTCTTCTCTTTGCTCTGTGCCAGGCATGCAGCGTGTCCCTCCTGGCCACAAGTGCAATCCTGGAGCCTGGTGGGGTGGGGGGGGCTGTTCTCGCACCACTGCTGCTCCCTACCCACTCATCTCTTCCCCAGCCCCTGCCACCACCCCACAGACACGGGTCCCTCCTGCAGTGGGGTGTGTGGGCAGTGTCTGCCTTGGTCACGGTAGTTGATCTGGCTGCTGGGAGACTTGATTGCTCAGCTGAAATTGTTAATCTGGGGCCATTGCTGGGTTTGTTCATCCATCTAACAACAGTCACAGCCTGCTGCCTTGCTCCCAGCCTGGGAAGCGGGATGCTGAGCTCAGCAGAACAGCTGTGGTTCAGTGTTATAATACAGAAATATGCTCATCAGCTGGAGAAATTGCCTCCAAACTACAGGGCTGAGGCAGAGAAGACAGATGTGAGGATGATCCATCTTTCCTTAAGTCAGCAGCCTCTTCCCACCCATCTGCCCATCCTCACCCTCC
>NW_009611292.1:7635-8758 GCF_000690535.1 Cariama cristata
GCAGGCATGTTTCCCCTCCCATCCAAACCTGAGCACACCGAAGCCCACAGCAGCGTTGTGCCTGAACTGCAGGTGACTCCAGCCAAAGCTCTGAATCTTCAGATCCAAACTCAGAGCAGCCTTTGAAACATCCCTGATCTGTGGGTGCAACGTCTGGTGCGGCCCAGCATCTCCCTCCCTCTCCTACCAATGCCTCACCAGCTGGGGACAGGCACAGGCTTCACTCCCGTCTTTGGAGGAGGCAGAGGATGGACCCTCTGCAGTCTGTGCCGACAGTCCTTCTGCACAACTGACTTCAGACGGAACAAAAAACCTGCAGGAACAAGGCAGCGCTGGTGAGACATGAAGGATTAATCAGAGCAGGACGACGTCTGTGGCCAGGCAAGATGCTGGAAGGGCACATTTCAGTCCTGACGAAATGGCACAGCTCTCTGCAGTTCTCCGGGCGAAGCCTGTGCTGCCCACCTGGTGCAGCTGTCACATCAACAGGCATGATGGTTTCAGCATCCCTGCGAAACAGACATCATCCGGTTCAAGGACAAGAAGGAAATTCAGACATCTTTACTGCCTGACCCCAGCGGCAGGACATTTTTGGCAAATGTGTTCATTTACGTATAAGAGAAAGTGCTGTGAACTTGTGCAGCGCTCCCTGCCTGTGCTGCATCGATGCCCATCACGGTCACAGCTCCTCTGGAGCTGGGCTCCCTGCACCCAGCTTGGAGCAGGGCTTGCATCCAGAGCTTGCCCCACATCCCGTTGGACACCGAGTGGTCCAGCAGGCAGCCGGACTCCTGAGGGATCAACCCATTTAAAAACACAGATTATCCATCAGCAGCTCCCAGCAGGGTGGCACCTCGGCAGGTCTCTGCATTCCTCTTCTGTCCTCAGATTTAACCCTCCAGGCAGAAAGGAGATGGAGAAGAGGGCAAATTGGAGAAAACACAACTTTAACTGGTGCTTTGAAAGGTAAAAAAGGAGCCTGGACAAAGTTCAGTCCCATTATCAGCCATATTAACAGCCAAGAGGAGCTGGAGGCAGTGAACTTGAAAACACCTTCCTCTGAAAAATCTGTTTATTAGCTGGCAGAGGACGACAGGGAGGAAGAAGGTCACAGGTTTGAGAG
>NW_009611292.1:8794-9930 GCF_000690535.1 Cariama cristata
CTGAACTATAAGAAAACACAGTAATAATTAACAACACACACATTTGTACCCCCTGGGACAGTCCATCTACACACACATCACCTTGTCCGCTTCTCTAATATGGACCAGTTAATAGCTCCCAGAAACAACTTTGTGTCAGGTAAGTGGAAATTAATGACTTCATATGAAACTGCAAAGGGAGAATTGGAGGCAGCATCCGATACCCCCCGGGGAGAGGGGCAGCAGGGAGAGCACCACTCCTTTCTGTGTCAAGCTACTCGGTGATGGAACACTGCAACCTCCAGCTGCTCTGATTCACCTGTAAATAATCCCTGCTCCCTCCTGCCCCAAAAAGATGCTGTGCCCTGGACTTTCCTTCCTGAACATGGCCTGCCCTCCAGCATGTACCCTCTGGGTCTGCCTTGCCTGGCTACCACCTGCGGCGGCTGCTGCTGCAGTCCTTGTTCCCCAAATTTGGAGGCTGCACTGCTTTGAAAACCCTGTCTTGAAAATAAAAAATACCAAGAGGAGTGGAAAGTGGGTTTTGTGGTGACATTTGGAGGTTTTTAAAATTTTCTTCTTCCTTATAATCTTTGAAAGCACAGACAAAAAGTGGGAGCGAAGCAGCACGTCCATGCACAGAGACGCAAAGCTGCCCTTCCCTCCCTTGCCAGGGCTGCCTGGAGCAAAGGGGGGGCCTCATCCAGCCCAGCAGTCTGGGCTCCCGCAGCAACCTTAACCTGCCAAGTCCTCTCTGGGCTGAGCAGCAGCACTTTTGTCCCCATTGCTGCTCCTCAAAGCTGCAGGAAAAGCAGACCCGGTCTCTGCTGCCTCTCTCCTGGTGAGGTCCCCTGCACATCTGGGCAGATGCCCTGCAGGTGTTCAGGCAGCTCCCATCACTTCAGCTCTGTCCCTTTTTTCTATCACCAAGGGATAGTGTTGCTGGAGGTGCCAAGGGGAACGTGCACCAGGGTTTCCTCCCTGGACAAGCAAGGAGATAATTTCTGCCCATCCTTGCTAGAGTGACTGAAAGCTGTGTGACCGCTGGAGAGCATCCATCCTCTGCCAGCCGGAGCCCGAGGCATCGCTGCCTGCTGCTGCATGACTGGGAATTGCAGCACCTTTCCCATCGGCAGGCCCCCCCGGGCGGGGGCACG
>NW_009611292.1:9959-15796 GCF_000690535.1 Cariama cristata
ATTTTTCTAGGTCTGGGTAAGAAGCAATTGCTCTCTGTCGCTTGCAGGCAGGGAGACTGAAGTCCGGAGGAGAAAGGCTGAGAGAAGATGCTATGACAGTGACAGAGCAGAGGTCTCCAGTCCCAGCAAACAGTTCAAGTCCACCCAGGAGCTGAAGCCAGCCTCCTGGAGAGGTCCGGCTTGATCGCAGACCTGGGGCTGCAAGGGATGCCCCAAAGGCTCTCAAGGAGGCAGATGGGGCTGCATTTCAGAAAGGAGGGCTCTGCTACAAACAGCGGTGTTGAACTTTGTGCTGCTGCTGAGGCTTGGCCTCTTGCTTCCGCACAGCTCCGGGGGGTTTTCTTTCCAAAGGCACGATGCTGCAGAGACAGGGGCTTTGGTCCAGACTCCCACGACAGAGGAGCTGGCAGAGCAGAGGCCAGACCTTGCAATAGCTTGCTGTCAGCACCGGGGTTGCATTTTGCCCTGGGAAGCCACTTTCCACATCAGAAGTGTTTTTCCTTACCACGCTACTTCACAGGTAAGAGACAGAAATATCCCATTAGCAAACACCACGAGGACTATACCAATGCCACAGGGCTTGCAGAGAGATCAGTCTGGACCTAGTGAAAGTGCCCCAAGCCACAGCATGAGCCAGACCTTGCTCACACGTCCTTACCTCGACTTTCTCTGCTGCCGCAGCGGAGCCACGTCCCGGCATTGCTGGGGATGGAGCAGGGCCAGCGAGAAGCTGTTGCCCTCCACGTGTGAATCCCCGTAGAGTTTCTTGTTGTTCTACACTTCTCCTGCACATTATCACTTTTTATCATGCTGGAAAAAGAGATTGCACAAATCTGACCAAAATCTGGAGGTAAGTGAAGTCAGGCAGGTCCTTGCTGGAAGGGGAAGGAGCCGGGAACTGGAAGAAGTAAGAGACAAAGTTTTTCTTAGGAGCAAGGGCATGTTAGTGCTCTATGGCTTAATGAGATGCATAGTCAAGGTTTGGCTGACTCGTGGTCTTTAATAAACTCCAACATCGGTGACATAAAGAGGTTAGTTGGGGTGTCAGCTCCAGCTGGGGAGAAATGCTCTGCCTGCTTGTTCTCCTCTGCGGCCTCAGCCAAGCACTTCTTCCCACCGCGGTTTGTGTGCTCGCTCCAGATGCGGCTGTGCTTCCCTGCTGCTAATTTCATTCTGTGGGCTGCAAAGCCATTTGAGGTTGAAAACCCCCAACGTTGATGGAAATTTTAGCTGGTACCACTACAAAACAGGACCGAAGAATATTTCCTTGCCGCACAAAGGCTGCTGTCTACACGTGCTCGGTGAAATAGGGCAAATGCTAGCGCGTGGTAGTCCAGTACACCTCCTACCATATAGTTCTCATTTGATTGCATGCTGACCCACCAACCCTGCACGCGGCATCTGTGCAAGTGCAGTCACACACCCCTGAGGGGATGCTGCAGGGTTGGACCCCTCTGGGCAGAGCCTGCCGGGCTGGGTGGCAGCCAGGTTGAGATCAGCCTCTGCTAGGACTGGGACTGCTTCTGCCATGGGGCAGTCCCCGAGAAAGCGTAACGTTACCTTAGCAAGTCAGCCACCGAGAGGGAACTGGTAAGTAGAAAACAGAACCATTATAAAAGTTGGAGTCCCCAAAGAAATAAGGATTCATAAAGGGAAACGCATGGCTGAAGCTAAAGAGAAACATTAGCTTTACTTGAGTTAGCATTTGCATTGTAGAACAGCTCTGACCCCTGATTTCTACGAGCTTTTACCAACTTCACCGTCTGCCGTGCTCAGGCCAGAAGAGCTGGGGAGGAAGCACATGGACCCACTGCCATCAGACCAGTGCTCACAGCTCCCAGAGCTGGGCAGAAACGTGGTTGCGGGCAACAAAGCTGTAAATATTGAAGCGAAATAATTACCCCACTCATTTACGGCTTAAAAATCTGAGAGAGGAATAGAACCAGTTTCACCAGCGACCAGCCAGGGCAGAGGTGGAGCAGCCTGTAACTGCTCTGGGCCGTGCAACAGTCGGGAAGGAGTGGAACAAATTGCTAAAGCTGTTTAAGATGGCACCCTCAGCGGTTTCTTCCATATTCTGCAAACTCACACGCTTCTTACTTCTGCAGATCATTGCAGAATAAGTCACAGGAAAATATTTAGGCCTTTACTTTCCAGTCATCATGCTGAAATCATGTGAAATCGCCAACCTTAAAGCAGACAAGAAATGTGATCACAACACCTTGTTCTGATGTTGGATTTTAGACATAATATGGAGCTGTGCTGCTTTTTAGGGTTCATGCCCTCCATTGTTTTAGGCAGTTTGAGAGATCCAGCCTGCTAAGCACCTTGCAGGAGGATGTTTGGGAGCCACCGCAGCAGGGAAAAGCAGATTGTCAGGCTCAGGAGAAGAACTGGCTCCCTGAAGGCCACCAGGTCTGGACAAGGATTAAGCCAGTTCTGGGCTTTACTGGGGAACCAGCACGACTTTCCTTTTGCTACTGGCTGGTCCTTTAGACACTGAAAAGCCATCCTTCCCACCCAGATAGATAACTTTACCCCTGCAGGTCTGGACTTGCCTTGTAAAGCTATGGATTTACCTTAAAATCCCAGAGGCTCTGAGGCATACTGTATTAAAGAGCATCCTTGGACATCTGTGCCCTGGGCAGCCTGAAACTCCTGAACTCAGAATGCATAAGGACTGACCATTAGGTGTGAATGTCACAGCAGAGAGGGCCCGAGAGCACCGAGATGAAGAACAACTGGGTTGCCTTTAACTGAAAGATTTAAAGTGCTATGCAAGTCCCGCATGCCAGTTCTGCACGTATCATGCCTGCTTTGCAGCTCTGCAAGGAGGTGCCAGGGTTTCGGCAGCGCGCCGTGGGAAATGCCATGGAGGAGGGAAGGGAACACAGCTCTGTAGGAGCCCCATAACCCTGCAATCAAAGGCAAGCTGCAAGATGCATGGGAGATGCTGAACAGCTCCAAGCTGAATATTGAGGGGCTAGGGGGAATAGCAACAGCAAGGATTTTTGGATGATGCCTGTTTTTTTCCAGCCATGTTGCAAACACTTCATGCTTCAGCCGCAGGGCAGTATTGAAAGCAGCAGCACGCTGGCTGGGGAAAGGTGCTCAGAGGATGCTCCAGCTCTCCTTTTAGTGACAGCCAACTTGACATTAGCCCCATTTTTATTTATTTTTTTTTTTTTAAATAGGAAGACAAAGTCCTGCAGAAGGCATAAAAGAGGATCCCAGCACCCTCAGCCGGTCCACACTCGCTGTGTGCTGCAGTCAGAGCTGGGGCTGGTTCCGAGGAACCTCCGGAGGCACATCCGTAGTAAGGACAGATGTTACCCTCCTCACAAGTGCAATTCATTTTTATGACATCCTATTTCTGAGGGGCCCCACGATAAACACAATCCCTTTCTTTTTTCAAGAAAGGAATACCACCACATCACCTCATAAAGGTAACGTGTGCTGCCGTAACAACTGTCCGACGACGAGCTCCTACCATGCTGCTGGTGCGAGCCCGGTCTTTTATCTCTGGCACTGGCAGCTTTATCATGCTGGAGGACGAGGCCCAGTTTCCACAGTGCCACTAGCAGAGGCAATTCCTCCTCGGGAGCTCTCCAGAGGGGTGCTGCTGCCTCTGGAGACCAGCTGGAAACAGATGCCATTTCTGTTTCCTTCTATTCTTGTGCATGCTGCAAAGCACGGTCGTGATGCCCCTCCATCACGTCCTTTACAGCCTCTGCAGCCTCATTCAAACTCTCCTCGGCTGCTAAAAGCTTCCTACATTTTGTTCACATCACTTACTTTCTTCCTCTCCACTGCTCCTCTAATAGTTCAACCTCTTTATCCCATTCTGTCTCTCTTTAGTCCTCTTTTCCGTATAGTATTTGTATTGCAAGAGCCTCTTCTGCTCCACCAGCCCCTGGACCGGTACTGGTAACCCCTTGGCTTTCCCCGCCCGTAGGAGCTCCATCTCCGCAATTGTTTCTCCCTCTCCTTCATGCTAAGGTTTTATTCCCAGCAGGTTTGTGGGGAAAGGGCAATGCCAACCGATGTGAGGGTGGGCTCCGTCTCCCAGCCAAATACGAACCGGTGCCACTTGGGTAGCTGTGTGCCTCTAACCAACCCTTCTCCTTCCCCTAGAGCCCACCTGGCTGAAGTGAAGGAACTCTTTGGTTTTCTCTGTGCTGTTCTAGGCAAATGCCTGGGTGTTGTACACACTAACCCACTCTGCTATTTCTTCTGGGCTCTTCTTGCCATCACAGCTCCCGCAGCGAGCAGGAGCAATGTGAGAAAAGCTTGTGTGCCTTTAGGCAGCTAAGAGCATCGGGCAAATCCTCTGCAGGAAAGCACTGCGTGCTGCAGGGATGATCCTTCCTCTCCGACGCCCTGGGGCTCTTGGTACAAGGCCCTGATTACAGAAAATCATCCAGAAAGGCCTTTAACAGCGTTTCTCAAGCACTGCACAATGGTGTCCAGGGCTTGAAAAAGCATGGCTGCGGTGGGAGGTGAATCAATCGGTTCCAAGAAATGTCCAAAACTGGTGAATTAGACAGCAGGGGCTGCTCCGAGCTGTTCCACTCGAGATCCTGGTGCCTGTGCTGGGCGAGTGGGGGTCCTGCTGAGCCAGCTCTCCTGGCCACTGTCATCCCCTGCAGATCCCCTCTCCCCGGGCACGGCAGAGGGATATGCTCTGTGAGGGGCTCGCCAGGCTGGCAGAGCTCGGCCGGGGAGCAGCAGCCCGCAGCGGGCACCGGGTGCTTGCTGAGGTTGGCCCCAGAGCATCGCCCTGCCTTGTGTCGGGACAGGGGGGACAGGGACAGATGCTCCTGCTCTAAACAGCCTGAGGATTTTGCTAGGCTGTAAATGCACGTCCCAGGGACAGCCAGGAGACATCCCTCCTTGCCTCCGCTCCCCCAACATCCCTGTTCCCTCTTCCTCTCTGTGTTTCTTCTCAAACTGACCAGGATATTTACTTTCTAAATTTGTCAGTCATTAAACCCCTGTTTGTCACTCGATGGAAGCTTATCACCCTAACTATTTTATCTATATAACCAGAAAAACCTAGCAGCATCACAAATTCTAGCTCTGACTACAATAATTCTCTAAAACAAAGCACCTGCCTGCAAAACCTACTTCTCCTAGAAACCGTCTCCAGCAATCCCAGCCCTGAGTCCACATGCGAAAGCAGCGTTTGCAATAACAATCAAATGTTTAGCAAACATCATTAGAACTATCTCGCCAATGAGCAGAAATAATTACCAGATAATTGCTTTATGGACAGCCAAGCAGGGAAATTAGGAACAGTGTTAAACAGTGAAACACAAGTAGGGAAACAGAAGCACCAAGGGACAAAAGGAGCTGCCACACAAAGGGAGGGCTAAGGAGAGAAATGCCCGGTGGGATCTCGCACCCACCTGCCGCTTCGTTGTCCTTGTGCCGGGGACCGAACCCCGGCTCTGGGAGCCCCCGCACCCCCGGGGATCTGGAGTCACAGCCACCCGGGTGCCTTTCCCTGGCTGGCAAGGGACCCAGCCCGGGCACCCGGCCGCTTCCCCCCGCAGCCCGGCCTGGCACCCTCCGGCAGGGCTCAGCACCCACCCCAGGCTCCTCCTCAGCACCCACCCTCAGCAAACCCCAGGCTCCAGAAGAGAAACACCCCAGGTGGGGGGAATTTAACCACTTCGCTTCACCCCGGTGTTGCCATTTTAACCCCTTCATCTCAGTGTTGGCATTTTCACCACTTCACCTGCAAGCCCCCCGCAACTTGCTAAAAGCAAGCCAGGATATTTTTAAATTTTTATTCCCGACCCCCTCTCCCTCCCCTCTCCCCGGCATCTCCCTTT
>NW_009611293.1:0-56753 GCF_000690535.1 Cariama cristata
TATTTTATTGTATACAATATGTATTTTCATTTGGCGTGGTGTGTATGCTAGGCGGAAAGATCCCCCATGCACCTGGCCGAATAAAGTAATGCCTGCTCTTTAATACATGAAGTGTTGGAGAATTTTTACTGCCAGTTTTGATGACAGTATGACTGGTGACGTATGTGAAGTTCGTCCATTGTTTTGCACCTGCCACTTGCTTTAGGTTCTTGTAGTGCAACAGGCAGTGAAGAGGTGGTCCCTACTCACCTTCTCTATCACATGTGACTGTACAGACCTTTTTGTTGTACTCTTGCCGCTTAAAACGTATAAAAGGAGGAAAACATGTGGCATGATGATACAATGTCATTATTGCCAAAAATGGAAAAGGGATCTGCAAGACGTTTCTTATTCAGAAGAAATATAAATTAATACATAGAGGGTTTTTTTTTTACCACAGAAAAATTGGGGGAATGATGATAGAGTGAAAACACTGTATTTTACTTATCCTTCACAATAGTTCTCAGTTAAATGAGTTAATCTCTGTTGCTCAGTTTTATTTATGTATGTGTGGGAGGGGGGAATTAGTGCTGAACTTGAAGAAGTGAATCTTCCCTTCTGTGTAAAAGTTATTTGTGAAATCATTTCAGGATGAGCTAGAAGAAGCAATTTCTGCTCATACAGCAAGAGAACAAACAGCTGAATACTCGGATGACTTTGAGAGTGACGAAGATGGCATGTTAAACAGTGAGACAGAATTAAATACTTTTCCTCATGTTCTTCCCTTTCTTAACTCATTTCTAGATCACAGAGAATCTCTGTGAGTCAATGTGATTTAATGTTCCAAGACTTCATATTTTAGCGACTTCTAAATCACTTAGTTCTCCGCTTCCAATTTAGGAGCAGAATTCCCAATGAAATCAGTGGTGGTGCCAACCTGCTAGACAAGACACAGTCTGTGCTGTTTTCTACAGTTTTACTCCTTAGCCATATTGTTTACACCTGGATAAGACATAGCACACTACTGTAAATGAAAGTGGACATGGGCAAAGAGAAAGCCATGTTGTTGTCTTACTGTTTTCCCACTCTGGACAATCAGTGAATAGGGGCTGCAGGACACACTGCAGAGCATGCTTGCCTGGCAGTGTACGCAAACCAGGAACGGGTTTGATCTGGCTGCTTTTCGTGGGCCAGGATGCATTTGATATTTCTAATGTTTATGTTTAGTCTAACAAGATTGGCTGAATGGCTGTTCTTCCTCCTGATATGTCGCTGCATGTTAAGGGAAATACGAATCCTAAATTTCAGAACATATTTTTAAAAGGACTTCCTCTGTGTCCTGTTTTTCCTTCACATCTGAAACATCTTTTAAAAGTTCGTGAGATGCTTTGATTTCCCTTTGCTGACAAGATTTAGAAAAAAGCTCCTCCTGTGTTAAATATGTTACTCAACTGTCATGACATTCTTTTGTCATCTTCCTTGAGCATTTGAACTCTGAAATTAAGTCAATTAGAAATAACAGGCTACAGGAAGATAAAAGTATTTTTGTTAAACATGTGAACCTTAGCATTGGAGCAGATATCTCCTTTGAGTATCTTCTAGTAGATTTCAGATGAGGCAGAAGTGAAGAGCATAGAAGGGGAAGATGGATTCTGGTAACCAAACATGCCTAGCTTTATTGTTGTTGACTTGGATCCACTTCTTATGGCATTGGAGACATAGTTTTTTAGAAGGGATTTAAATTGCACGACAGATAAGAATTGACCAGTGAATAATTGAAGTATTTTCTTTGGATTGGGTGCATGGAAACAGATGACAGGAAAGGGAGTAGAATAAGAATCTAGTTTGGTGGCTTTGCAAATATCAGAGGTGCAGAAAGAGAAATGCTCAGAGACTTAAGTCAGGAGAGTGTTATATGAAAAATACTTTTAAATTATAGATGATGTAGTTTCTGTGTCCCATTTTTTTTCCACTTATCTCAAATAGAAGTTGATAATGTGCTATTTTCAGGTATTGGGGAAGAACTTAATGAAAGTAATTCAGGTGCTGAAAGCACTAAGAAATCAGTTGCTGTTGAGAATCCTCTCTCAGATGATGGTGCTTCACAAAAAGCAGCAGATTTGGAAAATGAAGCTGCTGATGACTTGACTTTATCCTTTCATGAAAAGAAGCCTCAGAAAATAATGCTTTTAGAAAGTGAAAACATACAGGATGACAGAAAAGATGGTGAAGAAGAATGTTTGGAAAGTCAAAATGAGGGTAATGACAGAAAAAGTAATGAAGAGTGTTCAGCTGCTGAAGTACCATGTGATAATAGTGAAAGTGACCACTGTAATGACTTGCCTATTCATGAACTACAGAAAAAAAGAAATCAAGAGGAAGACAAACCAATACCAAAACTATGGGTCCACAAAACAAGAAATGCTTCAGCATCAGGTGAAAAGAAAGCATTTGAATGTTGTTGCTGCTGCTTGCTTAGCTATATTACAGTATTTTAAAGTGTTGTAATTTGGGTTATTTTCTGTGTTAAATATCAGCTGCTTTGGCTTGCAGGGAATTTATTCAGTATTCTTCTAAAAATACAGGTTTTGATAACTTCTAGCTGCCAGAGGGTAAACTGAACCAGTGTGGGCCAAGTATCAGGACGTTGCTATTTGCCTTTTCCTTTCAGGAGATGAAAACCAGCTATTTGAGTGCTTAAAGTGCAGCTCTCCATCAGTGCACGTCCATGGAAGATGCGGGAGGGCTACAGAGTTGCCTGATCTGTGTATGTATAGCACATAAAACCATATTCATATAGTGTCCACCACATCCATGCCCCCTTTAATGGAAAGGTCCTTAAACAGGCATCCCTTCTCTATGACCAGTGAAGTTGGACCACACTGTTCGCAAATACAACGTTGAAGTCGTGATGCTGAGACATCATGATGCTGTAATGTAACAATGTCAGAAAATTAGCTGTCACCAAAACATATACGAATGGTAGATTTATCATCATCACAAAGTTAAAACTTCAAATGATCTTTTACTTTGAAGATACTGAGCCACTTTGGATGTATAGTTAAACACATAAAAAAATGAACTTTAATGTTTCATTATAAGAATAGCTAATTCATTTTTAATATGCAAAGCAGAACTTGGAATTCGGCTAATTGACTATATGTACTTTTACAAACTTCGTATTTTTTATCTACTTCCTAATATGAGAAGAATGTGTCCTGTTTGATGTTGAGAGAAATTTATGGCTGGTCCTTACCTGTGGTGGAAGATTACAGCTTTGGAATTGGTAGAGCACGATTAGTGATACCGGCTCGCTCTTTGATTTCCACATGAAGGCACCAAAGTGCTAGATACTTGAAGGTGCAGATGGGCACTGCAGATCTATCTCTTTCCTGGCCAGTATGCCACAGTAGTTTGAGACTGTTAGAAAAATGGTGAAGTACTCCTTTCCTTCATGTGAATCTAAGTAGTACAGTGATATTAGCATATTGTCTTCAATAGTCAACCATTGTTAATTTTCTGATATTAGATAAATTGATCTCTGTCCATCAGAGTAGGTGACTATCCAGAGACTAATCAGCTTTTTGTGCTGCTTTGATTTTTCTTGTGATTTACTGCATGGAAAAACTGTCTGTGCACTTGTAGGAATATTGTTGTTAGCTCTCTAAACTTCACACTAATTATATAATTAGACTTTACACAGCTGAGTGTGCTGCATAGGCATGGTGATTCTCCCATTTCCTGCAACAGATTTGTATGAACTAGAACTTAATAAGAAATGCTCCTGTGGCAATGTGCATACTTAGATAAGCATTTCTATGTGGATGAAAAAGACAGGTAGAAAGCCATTGTGTGGCTTGATTTTGGTGGCAGGGCAGGGGGAAGAAAACATGAAGAAGATAGGATTACTAAACAGAAGGAGGGTGAGGAGCCAGAGGATAGAAATGTGTAAGGAACAGCTGTGTGGTGGTTCTGCTGCCACAGAAAGGGGAAGGGAACTGAAGAAGCTAGAAATATACTGAGAGTCCTCCTCTTCGACTGCATTTCTCACAATGTCTCCTCTTACCCAGGGTTGTTCTGTTCTGCACCATGCAGAGAGAAGCAGTCTTGCCTTTGTATGTTAGCTAGAAGATAACTGGACAAACAGAATAGCAAAAAGGTTTTTTTACAACAGTGCTGTGTTAGATATGTGCTCTCTTCTATATTTATGTCTGTGTCTCTAATTGCAGATAAGCCCTTGAGTGTAATTTCAGTATATACAGAGAGAATGATAAATGGAAAAAATAAAGTTGTAGATTGTCTATATAGAGATTATATGAGAAGCTTTAAAACTTTAATTAAACTTTCTGGAAAAAGTGGCTGTACTTCTTTAGGTAGTTGTTTGTATATGGCCTCGCTGTGTTAAGAAAGCTGTGCTATTATTTAAATAGCTCATTTAACTGGAAATGATTAGTTGAAGATATCTTGACAAAATAGTATTCCAGACTAAAATGTCTTTAACTGGATATAACTGAAACTATAATATTTATTTTCAGCTGAGAATATCAGCATTCCTTCATTAGATAGCTGTTATAAACCGTCACCTCAACCAAGAAGTATGTTGAGAAAAAGTGGTCCTGTGGAAGATCATGAGCTTAATAGGTCAGAAGAAAAAATAGCTTCTAGAAACGGATTTTCTTCATTTTCAGCAGCATCATCCCTAACTACTCTGAATGCCCAAGCCATACCCAAGGAAAAAAGCCCTGGCCCTGAAGTAAGATGTGTTGATTTTTTACCATCTACATTGAGAACTTTAGAAACTAACTTTTATTTAGCTGATAACATTTTCTGGGAGAAAAATAGGATGAAAATGGAAGTGGGAAAAAATGTCTTTGCCAATAGCATTCTTATGATGAGGGCCCGATAAGAGAACATCATTCTTTTTCTTTCTAACTAGAAAGAGGGTTTTGTGATAGTTTGCAGCCTTATGTGCTAATTGGTTTTATTTCTCCAAATGCAAAACAAGAATTATACTTCTCGTAGAGAGTTCTGGACAAATGTTCTGTCAAAGTATTATAAAGTCAAGTTAAATTATACTGATTTCTTATGAATTACTCAATTGTTTATTTGTCACTTTCTGATCTAAGGGTCCATGGCTAGAAAGTACTTCACCACCATTTTCCATTAATTTTGCTTCCCACAACGAAAGATCTGGAGACTCCGATTTACTGATGTGTGGAGAAGCACCACCACCTGTAAAAGGTAGAACTTAGATGTGTACAACCAGATAAATGTTACCATTTATACCTTAGTAATATCTAATGGTCCAATACAAGTCTTCTTAAAATCAGTGATGTTCTTGATTTCCTTTCTACTCTCTTTCGGTATCTTTCTCATGCCCTTATGTCTCTGTTCTGGTTTTGAGAATGGCCCAGCCTCATTCTTGCAGTTATGTCCCGAGTACAGTATCATCCCAGCTATTGAGACATTTGGCCCTAGAGGCATCCAAGGAATGGAGAGGAACAGATTAAAGTCTGAGAATTTAGGTTTTGTATTTTGATTTATATCAAGTGTATGCATCATGGTCTAAGCGTCTTTGAGACATTAAACAAGTCATTTTGATTTCATTTTCTCTTTTGCAGTCAACATGATTAGGGTGAGCCTTTCACTTCTTCCTGCACCTTTTCCACAAAGTTTAATACAAACTGAGTAGAACTTTTCTATTTTTTTGGATTTGTGAAGCCCTAACAGTTCTTAGGGAATGTGCAGACCCTTTGAGAAATATGAAATCTGTGGGCTTCTCAGCAGTATCCATTGAACTTACCTTTCTTAGTCTCCTTTTTCAGACTGGTTACAAAAAATCCATGGAGCCCAGGTTGAAAAAGTGCTGGAATAGGCTATTGGACACCTTTTTTAATTTGCTAAGGGACTCATGCTGGGGGCTAATTTGCTGTGTGCAGGACTGTAACAGGAAGGTAACATAGGCTGTCAGATGCAGCAAGAAGAATGTTGTCTGTATGGCCTGTGTAATGTCTATATGCTGCTGCCTAATGAGATAAACGATAAGGCTTGGCTTGAAGAATTTAGTGCAGAAAGGTGAACAAAAGTTGAAAACACAGGCAATGTACTGAGTAGTAAATAACAAATATGCTTATATCTGTGTTTAATTTCAGTTCTTTTTTATATTTTGCTGATACCCTGGATTAGAAAATGTGTTTGGTATACCTTGATGTTTTTAAGCATTATTAAAGAAACAATGTCTAAGGAGAGTTTGTGTGGGGAAAAGGATATGAGCATTAGTGTACTGGAATGAGTAGATTCTTGAAGTGCAGGGACAGCATAAGAGGAAGAGAATGATAAAGGTGGTGGTGTCAGGACAAAGGAGGACGTAGAAACAGCAATGATACGGAGTTTTCAACAAAAGTGGAGGGAAGGGGATTGGAAAAGACTGTTTAAATATGATACTGAAGTGTGCAGGGGTAAGAATTTAGAGCAGACTGATCAAACTTGTATAGCTTGAACTGTCAAGAAAGAAACTGCAATAATACTTACAGGTTTTCTGTGGCATTTCTCAGCTAACCATGGGAAGGTTAGTATTTGGTATCAGTTTTGCAAACAGAGCCAGACTGACTTGCATGTGAAGTTCTATGAGGTTCATGCTACACAGTGCTCATAGTAAATCTGCTGTCGCCAGTGTCCTGTGCAGTAAGTACTGCAGCTTAATTACAGTTGTGCTGCAGCTTAGTTACAGTTGAACAGTTTCTGATGCCTACAGTTTATAGACAGTTGTACTATCTAGTACGTGTAAAGTAAAATATGAAAGTTTACATATCAACAGAGGATAGAAAATGGTTCATATAAATTCAGAATTCTCCTTGTCACCTCGAACTTGCCTGCATCATTGTAAATCTAGGTTAAATTTCTTAGATTGTCAACATTGATATTTCTTTCTTCGGGTAACTTGGAGTTAATGTGTCGTCCACAACTTCTATTTCTTTTAAGAATTCCATCAGAAAATTGTGCAAGACTGTAATTTGGAATTTACCGTGGCCTTTCTTGGTTTGTGTCTGAGTGATTTTACAAATTTAGATCTCTACATTAATGGTAGTTCAGATCTGATAAAAATATTTTTAAAGTATTATTAATAAACTGTTTCGTAAATGACAATTTCACCACTTAGGCATACATTTAAATTGGGGTGACATTTTGTTTAAATCCCTACTGCAGAATCTTACCATTACTTCCTTGTATGTCCCACATCCCTGAAAAACACCACACAAATGAAAGTAGTTTTTGTTACCCAAATTGTTGTACAGACTTCCTTAGTAGTTTGCTAGGTGTCAGAAGAGATCTTGCTGTGATTGCAATGGCTCTTGCTTTTGGTTTCTGCACCAGAACCATGTTTGGGTAGCAAGGCAGATGGGAAGTTTTGCCTTTGTCATGCTTTCACATTCTGTTACATTTGTTAAAACTTCAGCTGCGCCTCCATTCTTTGTTTAAATACAATACAAGTGAATACTCTTCTTATTAGTCAATATAGTTCTTAGAAGGAAGTATACAATATATTGTAATGTAAGTATACATTATATTATAATAAATTTAGTAATATGTTTCATAAGCACATGTTTTTAGTGCAGAAATAACAATACTCAGAAACAATGAAATTCTTGTTAATATGTCCTCTCAATCTTTTTTCTCCCATTAGATCAAGATCAGAAGATCAGCACCAGTGACTTGAAACTGGAGGACAATAGTAGAAAATCCCCTTCTGTGACAGAAGTAATGATGACCACAGAATATGAGAAAACAAAGAAATTAGAGAAGTCAACAGATGACAGTTCAGATGAAACGGTGAAAATAGTGGAAGGGCAAATAGTAACTGATGCAATACAGGAGGGATCAGTGAATGTTCAATCTGAGCATGGGGAGGCGAACAACACTTCAAAGGACTCTGTCAAGGTATTATTCATATCCTTTTTTTACCATTGTTTAGAACAATGTCCTAGAAATGTGGTGAAAAGTTTTGTAAAGTTACTGTTGGTACCTTAAATGCGTAGAACTGTGTTTGTAAAGCTGACACTTTATTTCTGGCTTCTAGAGCTGAGAATGTTCAATCTGAGCATGGGGAGGCGAACAACACTTCAAAGGACTCTGTCAAGGTATTATTCATATCCTTTTTTTACCATTGTTTAGAACAATGTCCTAGAAATGTGGTGAAAAGTTTTGTAAAGTTACTGTTGGTACCTTAAATGCGTAGAACTGTGTTTGTAAAGCTGACACTTTATTTCTGGCTTCTAGAGCTGAGGCTCTTACAAGTTCTGTATAGTTTTATGGAAGATGTAGGGAATACCTTTTACACAAATCATTTAAACCAGATAAAGGTATTGAAATGTGTGTTTTCCAATCTTAAGGAAATACCCTTATCCAAGTGAAAGTGTCAAATCTCTGTTGTGAGGTTAGCTGAATTGGAATGAGCAGTGTTTGTTGGCAGAGGATGAAATCCACGGTGTGACTTTTATAATGGATAAGATGCAAAGCAGTTTGTCATAAGAAAGAAAATATGTAGATATATGTAATTACTAAAGCTAAATATTAAAAATAGTTAGAAGAGGGTTGATACGATAACAGGGAAATCCACTGCCTGGCTGGGTTCTTTTTATTCCTTTGTATTTCTGAACCATAGACCATATTTTTATATAATACAAAGAAACATTTCTAGGTGCCGATCTAAAAAGATAACAAGCATTCTGAAAGTTAGTTTGTTTGATTTGTTTTTTCCTTTTTTTTTTTTACTTTCTTACCCTGTACCCTTTCTATATTAGAGTGTCTTTCTTGCGTATTTTTCTAACATCATAGAATCACAGAATATCTTGAGTTGGAAAGGACCCATAAGGACCATCGAGTCCAACTCCCGGCATCCTTGTTAGCTTGTAAAAATCTATTTCATCCTGATCTAGTTTTAAGTCCAACTCCCGGCATCCTTGTTAGCTTATAAAAATCTATTTCATCCTGATCTAGTTTTGTTGCTTGAGAGACTCTATAATTTTACTTTTCCTCTGTGTTTCTTAGAAACTAAGTGAAAAAAAGGAGAGCACTCCACAAAACCCGAAAGCTTCTTTATTTGACAGGTAAGAGAAAGATGCTATGTATCACAGTCTGCAGAATGTAAGATGCATGTAAGTGCCCCAACAATGCTGCTTCACTCTTGTTTTCTGTCAGCATTGTGTTCACTGCTGACAGCCTCTGACCATCTGTGGAAAACAGTTTAGTAGATGTGGTATGTTATTATAACCCTTGCTCAGTATTATATCAGATCAGACTCCAAGTCTTTTGCCAGTGCCTATGATGAATGTGTGCTACTGGATCCACCAATGAATCCAGTCCATGATGTCTTTGCAGGTTTTAAGCTGTTTTGTCAATGAAAGTGTAAGGAATTTGTAAACTTTTTTGGGATGGATATTTTTAGCAGTGGCTTGTTTTGGCAATAATAAAGCCCTCGGAAGAAAATGGGCTCCTTCCTCCTTTCCTTTTCCCCTATCCCCAGCCAAGTGCCTCTACAAACAGAATCACAGTAAGTTTTTGTATGCACTGAAATAAAAGGAACACTGCTTGGTATCAGCTACAATAAATGGAAAGATTGTTAATATGTTTGTGTCCTGGTATTTTTATAGGTCTCTGTCTTCTGCGCACTTAAAGAAAAAGACGAAAGCTGTTCCATCAGCTACACCTGTTTCATCTCAATATCTGGGAACATTAAAGGTGTTGGAGGATAAACACGTGCAGAAGAACAGTACAGAATTTGACAAAGCAGATAGTTTACGAGCAGCTGTCTTCCAGGTAGATCTTAAAAACAAACAAACAAAACCCAAACAAAACAACCAACAAACAAAACTATGCATATAAAGATCCTGTTATAGGAGTCAACACCTCTTATTTTCTTGAAATCAATATTTCTTAGTGTATTCCTTGCATATACTTACAGATGTAAGAATCCTTTCATTCTGTTGGCTATGCCTTTTCATCAAATTATGAACTAAAAAGCTAGATGAGAGGGACATACCATGGTTCATAATTTATTGTGTCAGACTAGTTTTAGACACATACACTATTTTCCTTTATTTCTACTTCTTCCTTAACGTAAGTAAGTGTGTAGTTTAAAGTTTCTTTTCCTGATATATTCTGTTCAGTTGGCATTCAGGAAAAGTGAAAACAAGTCTAGTATTCTCTCTAGAAGGATAATCTATGTGGATTCTGTGTAGATTTTCATAACGATTAGTTTGTGGGTTCCAACAGATTTTTGCTATTAATCTGTATGAGGAAAAACTTTCATTAACAGATGCTGTTCATATTGGTATGTGTTTTCAATACTTGTTATGGTTCTAGAACAAAAATTAGAACCTCAAATCCATGTTTATATTGTCTCCATAATTTTTAAAGGTAAAATAGGCTTCATTTAGGACACTTGTATTGCTAAGCAGCATACCAAATACATAGTTAAACCTTGAAAATGTAAGCCTGATTCTGCAAGTGGCTCATAACGCTTTATGGATGCCTGAAGTCTCACTCTTCCCAGTTGGATTTTATTCTCTTTAATTACAGGTGTTTGCAAGAGAGACAATAAATGTAAATAATATTCCTATATACCAAGTGATAAGAATCTTTATTCCATTCTTTTTCATTTTTTTAATGCTTACATTTTTTGGCAGTGTTTTTTTTTTTAAGATTTTTTTTTTTTAAAGATCCTTAAGATTTTTCATATTTTGTAGCTGTGAATTCAGAACCTTAGACTTTTTTGATCACAATGTTTCTATGATCACGGCTTAGTCTTCCACATGGGCTAGGTACTTAAGTAGCACATGGAAGAATTAAGAGTAATTTTGGTGGTCATTATGCCGCTCTAATAATACTTGATTGTTTTAACAGAACTTTTTTAGTTATACCTTAGAAAGATTTTAAAAGTATGAAAGTCTTCTAATGATTCTTACAGAATTGGTTGGAAAAGAAAAGGGTCTTTCTACTGGAATTAAAGAGAATTGAAAAGAAGAAAGCTGAAAATCTAAGGAACAGTACTGAAGAGGTTTGTTTACATTCTTGTTTAAAAAGAAGTTGACAAACTATAATTCTTTGAAGTATGCTTACATGTGCTTTCTGCCTAATTACATCACACTGCTATTCTAAGGTGTCTGGTTCTCTCTAAATAGCAGAAGGTGAGTTGAAACAGTAAATGGCATGTCCCACTTGCTATGGTTGCCGTAAAGGGTGTGTGGCTGTTGCTTCCCTATACATTTCTGTAAGGTATGTTAAAAGCATGCTTCTTAAATGGATTTTCAGGTTTGTTTACAAAGACTTTGGGATGCTCAGCCCTTCAGGCATTAAGTTTTAATTTGTCGTCTATTAGAAAATGAGTTTGTTCCTTGTCTCAAGAGATGCTTATCTACAGAGGACTGTGTTTTGAATAGTACCATACATAAATCTTAGATTTGACTTTGAAGTATTTAATATGTTTTGCTTCTAAGTATTTAACATGTATTTTGTATTATTCTACACGTATTTTGCAGGAATATTTTTGTCTCATTTGGTTAAGTTAAATTGAAAATGAGCATAGAAAAAAATACTTTATATAGTTCAAATTTAGTTTTGAGTATTACTTGGAATGTTGTCTGCAAATCAGTTTCCATTTCTTTATCGCTCCATCTAATCCTACATTTGACAATGCGTTTAAACCATACTATTTCAATTATAGTTAATTGTATTTAAATATGGACTTTTATTTTTGATCTAGGAAGAAGCTGTTAAAAGACAGGAAGCAATTGCATCTTTTGAAGCCTGGAAAAAAAAGAAAGGAAGAGAAGCAAAGAAGTTAAGTGAAAAAAAAAAGCTTGAGGAACTTAAGAAAAAGAAAGCAGCAGAACAGAATAAGGAGAAAACAGAAGCAGCACAGAAGGTGATGTGAAATATGTAAATAAATGTCTATAGGCCATGTCTACGGATATGGTTCAGGAGATTGTTGAGAATAATTTTGGTTAATCCAGCAAGAGATGGAAACAAACTAGATTCTGTTTTGTTGGAAGTATGTAATGTTTACATTTGCATATGAACAGGCATTCTTCCATATTTGGATTCTATTAACTGAACATAAAATAAACTGCATATAAATACATTGGCAATGAACTATTACTTACTGGGAAAAGTAATTTATTCTTTTTAGGTAGAATGATAAACACTTCCGAGCAGTGTTACAAACGAATATTCCAAAATTGGAATGTGTAGAAATTACAAAAAATAATAATGTGGAATAAGGAAGTGGAGTATTGACAAAAAGGTGAGGGGTAAGATTTCTAATGAATCTGTGGTTTTCTTTAGGCGTTCGAAAAATGGAAAGAAAGAAAAGTGGAATATTTAAGAGAGCAAAGCAGAAAGGAAAAACGGTCTGAAAGAATTAGGAAGAAGAAAGAAGAGGAACTGGTTGCAGAGAAGAAGAGAGACAGTGTGTCAGCAGTTGAAAGATGGTACTACTTCACTGGGTTTTGGAATATCATAGTTTCCCAAATCTTTGCTTATAAATGCAATAGGTCTTCTGTGAGTGCTTGATGTGCTTTTAATTAGGAGACAGTGGCATGCTTGGGATCAGAGTCTTCAGTCCCAATGGAGAACAAGTATAACAATGAGAACAATCTGTACAGCTTCTTTCAGTTTAGTAACTTAAATGCTTTCCTCCTCAAAAGGCTACTGACTAAGCCCAGGCAGAGAGACTGCAACTGAGAAGTAACATTCATTGAGTAGTATAATATCATATGTTATTCATCTCAAGTTTCATTACTAAGCCGTAGGAAGGAAGGTAAATTTATCTTAAAGTTTTATGGAATACAGTGTATGAATGTAGATGTAATAGGAAGCAAATGAGATGTGTCTGCTGGCGAAATTCTTTGTTAGTTTTGCAAGCCAAGAGTTTTCACAGACGGTGTGCAAGTTACTATTACCCACAGAAGTTCTGAATCTAATTTTTTATATGATACCAAATAAGGGAGAAAGTAGTACAGAAAAGGTGATGCCATAATAGGTAGAATAGTAGAGTCATTTATACCTTGGTGATATAATATATAAAGATGGACTCTAAAGATTTTAAATATATATTCTCAGTCTTTTATTAAATGCATAAAATATCTTTTTTGACTTAATTTAGTTAATCGGTTACAGATGCAGTATTTAGTCTGTTACATGATGATCTCCTGTTCTTCCCTGTCACTATACAGGAATAAAAAAAAGGAAGGATATATAAACCAGAAGAAAGCAGAAAAAATCCTAGAGAGAAGAAAGCAAGAAATACAACAAGCAAAGAAGGAAGAAAAAAATAAAAAGGCTATGGAAGAATACGAAAGATGGCTGGTATATTTTTTTTTTTCACTTTGTTGAAACCAAGAAGATTAATGTATTAATGAGCATGAACACTCTTGTATTGTAATACTCATGGTTTTCACGCTGTTATGGGAGAGGCCAGATGATGGCAGCATTACATAGCTAATCCCCCAAAATTCTTGAGCAAAATGATGATAAAATATGGTGGGCTTGATATTTGACATACATGGAAAATATATTTTCCCTATCTACATGTCATACAGTTTTGAATTTTATAGTTAGTCTTCATTATTTGACATCCCATGGAAGGAGCAACCGTCCTGAAGGGCCAGCTCACAAAAGCACAAAACCTGCAAAGCCAAGCAGCATCACCAGCTGCAATAGTGAGTGCATATACATTCAAGGAAGCATTAAAGTGGTGACTTGTATACCTTAAAATTGATAAAAGCACTTGTAATGAGGTTTGAGAATATTTCCATTTACTAGAAAGGGTGGAACCCTGATATGCCCAATTATGTTTTTCCTACAACAGTGTACTTTAGTCACAGTTGTTAAGCAGTAAACTAATCTAGTACTCTAGGCCCAGCAATAAGGCTTTTTTTTTTCTTTGCTACAGAAAGACAAACTGCAAGAGATCACTAATATTCTTAGCATATATTGTTTTCTTAAAGACTCGTGACTTGCTAGTTGAAGAAAAACATGCGTTTTTCATCCTCACCCTGTAACACGGTCATTCATCGTACTGACTTTCAAGATTGTCTTAATTTAAGAGTGTTTCTTCTGTTATCTTTCTTCCTTGTGATTTCTGGCATGTGTCCTGTTACATATGGTCTCTGTTGCCATTTATAAGAATGGGATCTTGCAACTCAGCTGGCTTAAGGTCCTTGCAGGGATGCATTTTTACTGTCAATAGCTTAAAAAATCTTTTCCAGAGTCTCAAGTGGGCTTTCTGTTTGTTTTTTTTTTTTTAGGGGAGGGTATTAGGTGAGAACTGAGGCAGGCAGATGTACAGGTGTAGGACAGACTTTAAAAGGACAATCTTCCTTCACTTGGCTAACTCAGAAATACGCAGTTATGTAAAACACCAAGAGCCTGAGTGTTTTCCCTTCTCTCTGTTTTCAAACCTTTTTAGTCTTAGGTTTAAGTCTTTTAAGATCTTCTTTGACCTGGTCCCTGTTGGAATACCTCTGGTTTCTGTAAGCATTGGTAAGAAGTGTTTTCTCTGGTCCCCTTTGTCAAGTGATTTCCAGCTCAGTTTTGTCAAATGATTAATGTCCGATCTTAGATTATTTCTTGCTTAGTCAATATTCCTGGTTCCCAAGGAACGAAGTACTGTGCTTTGAGTAGTAGCTAATGCTCTGTCTGGTTATGCTGCACTTACTGAGACTATCCTCAATTAGTGTAGTTTTACCAAAGCATGAATGGTACCTATCATTGTACATTTGGCTTCCTTGCTATCTTGGACTCAGTATGAAGGTAAAAAAGTTATCCCTTTTTTGGGGAATGAAATATGCTGCCTAGCACAGGCTCCCCTGTTCAAATTGTGTGTAAATTCCTGAGGTCATCACTTCACTTCACTGGGATTATTAATATCAGTTTTATTAGTTGGAGGAATGACCAGATCTAAATGGATGGACATGTGCTGACATGAGAGGAGCAGTGTGAAAAATAAGCAAGTGTTGGAAGACGCCATAGGTACTGAATTGATTGGCAGAGGTACCTCTAAAATGACCTCATTTTCAGTGTCTATGTGCAAGTGTTGACTGATGTGTCTCATGCCCAGTCTTCACAATTTTACTTTCAGAAATTGTGCTGGTTTTTGCAGGTAACAGACCTTTATTTGAGAAAGCCTGTCAGGCAATGGCTTTGTCATCATGTTTGGCCAGAATATTATCTCACTTTGTGTAGTAATAAAGAAAATACACACCTTTGTTGAAGTGCAGGAGAGAAATGTCTGTAAAGTTGTCCATGTATTATCAAGGGAACTAAGATGATATCTGCCTACAGGTACATAAACAGGCATCAAATCTGAGAGGGCAGAATTGTGGAAACCTTTTAAGTGTATTGTTTCAGTAAGAGCATTTTTTTTGGAAGGGAAATAAAATAGGAGTAGTATAGTGGGAAGTATTCTGATGTTTTCATTAACATTCAACAGAAATAAATGTGTAAATTCATCCTCAGCTTTCCTGAATCAGGTGTTGACCATAATGCATGGGTAAAACAGACATAAAAATCTCCTTGGAGTTCTTCTAAAATACAAGAAACATTCTGCTTTTATGTTAATGGAAATTCTGTTACTTATACTTTTAGAGGCCATTGTGTGAATGTTTGATAACATAAGTGCATAGAAAAGATTACTTTTTAAGCATGAAAATAAATGCCCTGAAAAAGGCTATTAACTCTTGTAAAATACTTACATAAAAAGGATAATCTTAAGCTGAGATACTTTAGTATTGCTGAGGAAATTTAAGCTTCTGATTTCTTTGTTTCTTTCATAGTATTTGCCTCTTGCTACTCACCAAGTATTCTTCAAGCAAGTCTAGATGTTTTGCTTAATAAATGACCATTTTTTTACTTAATACCAGTGTCTGACACTTGTCATTGACATGCACCTATTCTGAGGAGTATAACGTGGAGAAGAATCATGTAGAAAATTCATAATGACAGATCAGTTTAGTTTCAATTGTTTTTGAGATAGTAATCTTGATACCTGTTTTCTGTAGAGAAAAGCGAGTGTCCTAGATGTGTTATGTTCTCCATTTTAGGCGGTAAACATTAACCTAACATGAGTTGATGTGTCTTTCAATGTCAAATACAGATCCAGATTCTAAGATTTGTAGAATATGATTAAATTTTTTGTAAAAGCAAATTGGCTGGATATGTGCAAATACTCCAGAACAGGAACATGAGTCATATATGTGTTCCCTTACAGAGCACATTCTTCCCAAGCTCATCTGTACTGCTTGCACATAGCTTGTCGTCTTTTTTTGAAAAATATCACCGATAATGCAGACTTCTTTCCCCTTAGGGTACTAAACAGTTTGCTTTAAGAATTCCTGAAAAAAAAAATCTCAAACTTTTTCTAAAGACCCAAAGCCAGTAGTTGTGCTCATCCAAGGAAGGTCTCTGTGAAGGGAGAAAGAAGGCAAAAGTGTAGGATGACAGAGAAGAGTCAGAATCTTACAGTGCTACAAGCCCAGTTTGTCTCAATTACTCCATATAATCCAGAAAGATACAGTGTGGACGGAGACATAATATTTTTTATTAGACTAACTGTGATGAACTGTTTTATCGCTTGTTTTAGTAAAGGACATTACTTCTCCATGCAAACCTTGCCTTGCTTTTAATCAGCTTTACTAGTACCAACATGAAATAATTGTGTGTTTATGTAGCCAGAGCAGGCATTCCTAACTGAATTAGACCTTCAGATTTATATTAACAAAGACCTAAAGGACACAGATTAAAATCATATTGATAGGGTTGATGTTTCAGCGCACATTATACTTTTAAAAATTTTTATACATATCACATGTATAACTAGCATTGGTACAGTCTGACTGCTGCACACTTGTAAAACAAGAGAAAGCTTCCACTCAAGCTGTCTTTTTTTACAGTAACGCTTCTACCCCCATTTACCAGTCTACTCTCTTAGACACAGTTACCTCACTATTTCTATTCTTGCTTATGAATAAGATGCAAACACTGCTAGGATCTTGGGAATTTGAAGGATATACAGTGTCCCTCAGAGGGATAGGATCATGGGTTGTGTGAGAGTGCCAGTTACCTTACAGCTGTCTTCAAGGAGCAATACTTCCACTGCAATGCAGTTAATGTGAAAATAAGAAACTTTTTATGGTGCTTCAAAATACTGGCTGATAGGCTGCAAAAGAGGAAAGGACCAAGGTTGGATTTGGCACAATTGATGATGGTTTTAAGCCTGCATATCCACATTTCATCTTTGCTGCCAATGACATGTATGGCAGTTGTTGGTCTGAGGAATGAATGCACAGTTCATGTTCCAGAAAGCCACCTGCTCAAGGACCTTTTATCCACCTGTCAGGTGGAGCACTGTACGTTACGCTCTGGTCTGTAATGTCAACCTTGGTTCCACCAAGAGGTAAACTACTTTAAGTCAGTAAGGGGTGTGCTCAAGCATGCACCACAAACCTGCAAGTATGATACAGGGAAAATTTGCACCTATAAAGAATGCTCCAGTGTACTAAATTGCTAGTGCAGATCCACCCGTAGATGCTGGTCCTCACAATGGTGAAATGACAGTCATCTTTGTAGAGAGGAATGCTTATTTTATATAGAATAGAACAATATAAAAATTCAAAAATAATTATAAATAATTGCAAATTATTTTTTCAATTATAGGTCTCTTGAAAATCAATAATCAGGCACAAAAAGAATATTCCAAGTATCTTGCTTATCCTTCATCATCCTAATTGCCCATTGCTGTTTGAAACAATAAAAAAAATCACAACCTTGCAGTGTTTATAATATGAGTTAGATATTTGCTTATAATTAAATTGTTTAATTCCCAGTTTATTCTAGTACATGGCAAGTGAGATTTAATGAGTACAGAAAGTTACGAAGTTGCATCAATAGTCTCATGTAATGAGAACAACATATTTAGCATTGTGATTTAGGTATCCTCTTAAAGAAAATAAGTAATTAAGATGACACTTACAAGACAAATACAGTACGTAATCCACTAGGCCTTCTGTTGGGCTTTTTGCTTAGATAGTGCACAAAACCAGCCCATCCTTGAGACAGTCACCTTAATTGTAAATGACATCAAATGTGCAGCCTCTTATGTTGCATTGTGCAATGTGTGTGACTGAATCCCTAAAAGGGATACGCTGAGCTCCAAAAGGCACATCTCCATTGCATGTTAACTCTTCATTTTACGCAAGAAAGGTATAAAAATAATTGTAACTTTTCTGTTGGTGTTGGTTTTTTGTGGGTTTTTTTTTGTTTGGGGTTTTTTTTTGGTTTTTTTTGACGCATCTTTTTATTCTCAGGTAAAGAAAGAGAGGAGAGAGCAGCTTGAGAAGAAGCAAAAGAAGTTGCAGGCTGTCCATGGGGATGAAGTGCTTTCTCCCTGGAGTCCACCTGGCAAAGTCACATATTCAAGGACTTACTGAGCAGTCTATTGCCTTCTATGAGAAAAGATCCACGAAGTTCTGACAATGGCTAGTCATTATTTCAGTAACAACTGATTTTCACAGAATCCATCGTAGATGTTGGATCCTTTCTTTTTGGTTTATTTGTTCTCTGCAGTTTAAATAGGTCAGTTGTCCCTGTCCATTGCTTTAGAAAATCTATGCATTTGTAACCTATACAAAGCAAGGGCTCATTATAATGACTCCTGATTTTCAAGGGCAAATTATGTTTTTTTGGCTTCCCAAGAATCTCTGAAAACAGAGGCTATGTCCAAATAATATCGGGACAATGATAGGTGGAAACAACAGGATTAATAGCCTAAGGGTTAATGTAGCAAGTGCACGTTAAGTGTTTCAGAAAGCCTGTCTACTGCTTCGCAAGTCAAATATCCTTTATGCTATTCCCTTTATGATTCACTTTCAACTTTTCTCATGCAGATATTTGTTTTAAGTGATCATGTGCACTGGCTAAAACAGTCATGAGAAAGAGCAGGCAGAGTTTTACCTGTATATGCAATCCTTGCTATCAGTCTGTGAGCTCCATGTAGAAGTAAAACTATAAAATGGGCATGGATGCAAAACATCAGTTGCTAAGAAAATTTAACTGACAAGACTGTACTACTTAAGATTGCTGCCACAAGGGAGGGAAATGAAGTCTGCCAGCCTGCAGCCCAGGCATTGGATGCCACCAGGCCCGGGTTCCAGCTACCATTCTCTTCACACCCTTGCCATCAGGTTTGTACGAAGGTGTGCGAAGGGGCCGTCCCACAGAACTGTGGTGTCATCCCAAGCTCGTGCACTGTCTCTGCACTGATGGGGTAAAACAAAGCAAGGACAAGACCAGTCAATGGGGTTTTGTTTCACTCTTTATTATAGGCTGAATGTCTCTTTTCTGACCTGCCAAGGTTTAGGAAAATGCCTCTGAACAAGCTTCTCCCCACATGTGCCAGAAGAGGATTTACCGTGGGCAGGATGTATTATAGTCATGGCTGGCAGGGCTCTGTTTTCATCAATTTAAACATTTATTCGTTAAAAAAATGGATTATCTGTTGCCACAGTAAAACATTCCATGGGCAATAAGTGAGTCTTACTCATCTTTAGCAAAATGGGCAGCTAAGAATTAGCACACACGTCTTCGTTGCTCTTGTCTGAGGCCTAGATTGCCCTTCAGTACTATTAAGAACATTCAAGGGAAAAAGCAAGGATTGTTGTTATGGCCACACTTAAAATCTCAGCAGCTCAAGGACAGATCCATCCTACCTTATGAATCCTGAACTCCAGATCTGTACCACAAAGCAAGATTTTCAGACGTTAAGCGTCTGAACTTGCCAGAGATTTCACTTGTATTCATGTCCAGCCATACCTGGAATAAATTAGAGCACTTACTGTTCATGGATAGTGTGACAGATTTGATGCACAAGTTAATTATTAAAGAGGTCCTCCCAATGTCCCATGGGAACAGGTTATAGTTGTTATTCCCCATGTTAGACAAATGTAGTTTCCCAACCCCAAGTCATGACCAAATCAGAGGTCAGAAAACACAACTTCTTAATTCCCAGATCTGCATTGTCTCCTGCAGATGTTGCTGTTATTCTTACAAAGTTTTAACTGTTCAAAAATCATCATAAAGGCTTCGGGTTCTGCCAGATTAATTTACTGTGTCATTCCCCCCACCCATCACACATAATCTTTGGTTGTTAAGGAGAATGGGAACTTGTATTTCAGATATTTATACTGTGAGGTATTGAAAAGCTACACAGAGGCATTGAACAAAGCTCAGCAACCACCCCAGTGTGACCTGAAAGATGCTTTAAGCCCCGAATTCTGGAAGTGTTGTCAGGAGCCACCTCTAGGAGAAAATTCAGTGCCTGAACATTAGCACTTAGTGTGCTGCAGATTCATCAGACCAGCCAAGGTGACACTACCATGCTCTAGTATGGCTCACAAGATCGGTTCATGGAAATTTCCATAGAACATGATGCTGGAGACAAACCTGAAACAGGGCAAGTAGAGAAAAACCAAAAATGTTTATTTGAATGGACTGTGACCAGTGTGGCTGGCAAGACAGAGATACACTGAGACTTGAAGGGAAAGCCAAGAAATAGAAAGTGTCTCAACGTAACCAGAGCAGACTTGAACCATACAAGTATGTGTTTGAGTAAAGTATGTATTAAAATTTTTTGGGGAAACAGGCAACCAGCTGCAGACCAAGAATCATAGGCTGCATTCCCCCCCACACCTAAACACACAAGAACATACTGCCTTTTAAAGATAGCGATTCATGAAGCCGACAAGCACGATCTCCTACCTCACTTCTTGTAGCATGGATGTCAGGGTACCTCCTGTGACCAGCACCCGACCTGCCTCCAAAGCTGCACATGCATCATGAGCAAAGGCTCTAGCAAAAAAGATACATTTTCACATTTTCTGTAAGGTTTAAGTTCCAGATGAAGGAGAAACTTTTGGCCACCTGCTTTTGCAGTTGGGGCTGCTGGATGCCCTGCCACCATTGTGCCACCAGCCTTGATCCTGCTGCCCACACTGCCCCACGCCCACCCTCCATAGTGTTTTCCTTTTTCCACTAGGCTACTGGCATTTTGTACCGGGCATAACATCACTGCACCAGCTCAAAAACAGCACGCACGTTGCCTGCTGGCAAGCTGTGAAAGCATTTGTTACACATTTATAACTAGCCCCTGCTGCCTTAATGAACCAACAGCGTGGAGCTGCTGGTGCAGCACTCCTTCGGTGATGGAAATGGAGCAAACAAGATGGCAGGAGAGAGAAGCGGCTTGAGGCTTGGTAGAGCCTGCTGCAAGCAGAGAGGCTTTCTACTGGTAAGCATTGCTTCTGCTTAGTTACATTTTTTTCCTGATTCTCACCAGAAGCGTTTGAGTATTTCTTGCACCCACTGACTCCAACAAAACAGGTTTTTTTGTTGGGCTCCAAACTTTTTGAATGCAATGGAAAAAAAATCGCAATAAACTACACTACACTTTATTACATTTCTGATATAGTATTCAGGCTTTCATTCTCTCCTGGGAGCCAGACCCCTTGTAAATATGATTATGGTAAATAATTCACTTGTATTGCATGTGGTCCATTACACAAAATCTTACGTGACTGGAGACCCAGGCTGACTGGGCAGACAGGGTCGGTAGCTTTCCCAGGCGACTGCTTGAACAGAGCTAAGGGCTACTGCCGGCTGGTGCTCAGCCAGTGAGGAACAAAGCACTTTGGGCAGCTCAGTAAACACAAATCCTGTATTCAATTATGGATGGGGAATGTCTGTTTTGACTGAAACTCTCAAAATAACTTAGCTTGCTTCTAAGAGGAAAAGCTTTGGAAATGTGTATTTCTGATTTTTTTTTATTTCTATACAACCTAGAATAAATGCTGTGGCCCTCCCTTCGCTGCCCATGTAAACCTGATTTTTAGCTGAGATTCACTTTGCCAGCTAATGAGGGAGGCTGCATTAAGTGGCAGTAGCAAGGATGGGCCACAGATGACCCATTACCATCCCCCTGGAGAGCAGCCAAGAGGGAAGCCATTCAGCTGTGCCTGTACCCGGGATGTGGAGAATCACTCTTTGCCCTGAAGGTCTCCTTACACCAGCGTGATACCACAGGGACCCCCTGCTTACTCATGTTGAGCACTTGGGCTTGACAGATGTAACACGCAAAGCAGTTAGCATCGATGCTTTACTAAACAAGTGTTGATACAGCTAGACATTGGAAGCCTAAAGTCCCTTGAACACAGCTGCACATGTGTATTTGCTAATGAGCCTGTGTAGGGCACCAGGAACTGCTTTTTTTTCTTCATTCATGCTGTATATTGATTCATTGGAAAAATAGCTGTTGCTGTAGCCTTGTAGCAAAGAAACTTGCTGAAAACAGTAGGGAAACTAGAGACTAATCTTTTATTACTATACTGAAAATATTCTAGATGTGTGTCCAAAACACTGCCTCCTGTATCTAACAGGGTTGTGGTATAGTATAACTCACCTCTTGTATTAATGTGGCCTCTATAGTACACTTACTAAAATGCTGGGAAACACAAAGTTGGTTGAAACTGCTTCTCTAAGTGGGGGTGGGGGGTGTCACCCAAGCCTATATGTGACTTACAATGCAGCATTTAGAAAGTCTAAAGCTGATTTCAGTGCTGAGAAGGCCTGGTGAAAGAGTCAGCATGCTGATGTTCAGCATCACCCTGGGAATCCCTCTGGCCAAGCTTAAAGGTGCTCTGCCAGCTGCCTGGTTCTCTGTGGGACCCTTGCATCCTGGCAACAGCACAAATAGATAAGTGAGACTACCCAGACATGCTTCATAGGGTCATTTGCATTCATTAGTAGCTGGAGGATTCACACATGTAAATGAGGGACAAGAACCTGGGGAGCAGGGTGTTCCTAGAAAGCATATGATGGAGAACAGCTGTGGCAGCTCCCTGAGCAGTATCCCAGGTGCAAGAACTGAGGAATAACAAGAACATTTCAGCTGTATGTTCAGGTATAGCCTAACTCTGAGTTTCACTCTTCGTGCTGGGAGTTTTGTGGTGTGGATCCTGATCACTCCTGACCTGCATCTTCCTGGGCTGTCTTCATCTGGGTTTTCCTTCCTGGCTTAGGGCACAGGTATGTTGTCTGGTGTGAGTGATACGGGAGTCCCAGGAACAGGAGGAAATCTGGATGGGTGATGTCCATGGAACGTGGATGATGCCAATGCTGCATACAGGGGATGAGAAATGGAGACTAATAGGAGGGGCTGTTGAGCAGTGGGATAGGGAGCACCAGTGAAAAGGAGGGACTGGAAGCTGCAAGTCCTTTCAACTCATTCCCATCTATGTTCTTTTCTGCTAGACACTTCTGCCATTATTAGGGCTGTATATTTGGCTGTATATTGGCAACAGCCTTGAATTGCTACATGGGTTTCCCCAATGGGAAATGCATGTTTATGTATTATTGCAGAAAGGCAATGCGTCTAGGATTCCTGTGGTGTTCCCCCTGAATACACATTATTATTATTCAGTCAGTGCACTTCCAGTGTGATTCCTGTATTTGAAAAAGGAAGCAGATAGATAGGAAGGGAACAGGCAATCCATAGTAAAAACCTGGGAAGTGCTAGGAAGGAAACATGGTGAAGTAAATCTCGCAGTGAGCCTTGCTAGAGGGAGTACTTGCCATGAAAATATACAAATTAAAAAGAAAAATAAATGTAGCAATAAAGGAAGATTTAATTAAATGAAAGTATAGAAAAAGTAAGAGAAAAGCTGAATTCTGAAAAGATTAAGATAAAAATGTTGGTATTTATAAAAAGGTGGCTACAGAAAATGGATTAAATAAGGCTAAGAAAAGATTGGTTGCAGCTATCCACTCAACAGCAATAAGTCTCAGGGAAAACTTGGCTTGCCTATGCTTGCTGGAGAAGCTATAGGTAGTGGTTCTGAATGTTTATGTCTGCTCTCCAAAAATACAATTATTGTAATATTATTTCTGCTATTCCATAATCTAGACATAGTACAGCAACTGTGATGATATCAGATGGTTGTGATTTGATTGTGATGTTTAAATGTTCTCAAAAGTGTGGTTCTTTCACCGTGTAACAGCAAGCTTAGGCTATCTGAAGTGAAAGAGTCTTGTGGAAAATGCAGTTCAAACTGCTAAAAGCACGCTTTAAAATTCAAGCTAGTACCTGGCACTATTAAATTACAGCACAGTGCCCTCGAAACTGGCACTGCCACTTGAAAGTGGGATTACCACTTGCTGAAGTATTGTTTAACGGAAAGCTTTAAAACTAGAAAAATTAGAAAATCTTCACAGCCAGGGAAGTGGTGTGCATCTGTGTAAAGTATTTGGTAAAACATGGCCCAAAAGATAGTGTTCTCTTTTGAAGTGATTTTTTTACTCTGATGGATAACTTACAAAGCAGGGGTATCCTGTGAGGAAATCGGAAGTCTCGGGATCTTCACTGGAGATGTGTCCTCTGTCTCAGTTCCAAAATGGACTTAGCTACTGAGGGGCGAGTTCAGGCCACATCAGTGGAAAGGACTGAGCAGAGCCCTATAGAGAATAGCATCTGTGGTAGTCTCTCCTTTGTCCTTTAGCTCTTCAAAGCAACTTGGAAGCTGCATGCTAATCTTTAAGTGTTTAATTGCATCAGTAATAATTGCATGGGCAGTTTTCTCTGTGCAGTTCATGCACATAGTGTTGCCGCATAAAGACGCTTTGGTATGGGAGCAATAGTAGGCATGATGCCTTGTAGACATTGAGATCCAAACTGAAAATCTGAACTTTTCCAGGTGCCCCTCTGCCTCCCTTCTCGCTTATTATTGGAGCTATTCAGTGGCAAAAAGTGAGCAGGCTAGGTTTCAGGTGGAAACCAGTAAGACTTGGTGCACACTAGCAGATCCCTTTCTGACATTAAAGGTGTCAATTTAGGTGATGCATTTCATTTAGAACAGTTGAAGCAAATTATCTGCTAGTCTCTGCCAGCATCTTCAAGTCAGCTGTATTTTTGTTGTTCTTGTCTTTGTCATCATCTTCACCGCCTACCACTGTACTGCCTCCAGATGAACACAGTTATACACTGGTCACTGGTCCCAATGCTTAGCATAAAATAACATGTACCTGTTTAAATATGGCTACACAACAACTTCTTAACGCTTGCATTATCTGTGTTAAAGTAGCAGGAAAGTAAATTAACGTAAATATAAATTCTCAACACAGAACAGGTGGATACATGATGTCGCTATTCAAGAGCACAAAGATATGCTTCTGACATCTTCCTACTTGTTATACTTGTTGTCCTTTGGAAATTAAAAGCACTGGTAACGTGCAAGTAAAATACTAAAGGTATTTTGAATCTGGGCGAACTGGAGGCAATGAATATACAAGGTCACAGGAGAGCCTGGGGTGCCTGTGTCTTGTTCCTCTGTTCCAGTTAACTTCTAGAAAGATGCCTAAAAGTAGCACCAAAACTATGAAAATAGACACTTTAAAAAAGTGTCTGTCCCAAGGAAATACGGACATCAGGTGGAAACTTCAAACAGCTAGGTTCCAACATTCGTTATATTCTTTTAAATAAAATATACAACACCATTCTGAATGTTTGATTATGACTCTCTAGTAGAGGAAAACAGATAGAAATGGTACTTTTAAAACAAATACCATATACTGGAACGTGTGCAGTTACAAAGACAATATTCCTACACATGTAAAAGTGCAAGCAAATGGGATGCTTAGGTTAGCTTCACTAGTCAGACTATGAGATCTTTGATGTTGTTTAGCTGCCATATTTTCATTCTTAGTTGTAGTCTTTAAAGTAACAGTGGTACTTTATTCTACTTAGTGTCACATGAACTTCAAAACATACATGTCTGTAGCCGTTTCTAGCTAAAATAATCAGTAGTTGTCACCTGGGTGACCTAATAGGAGAAAACCAAGAATCTAGAACAGGAAAAACCCAAGAACCTAGTAATCTGGACTACTCAGCTGTATCCAAGTGTCTTGTTAATTTGTGTGGTCATTCCTACAAGAAAATCCTGCCAGAACATGCACATTACAAAAATGCAAGCAGGATAATTTTGTCCAATTTTCTGATAGACAAGATCTGTCCAAGTATTTCTATACAGTGTAATCAAATAATCGAATTCCTGGTTCAGTTTAATGGTTAAATGATCCAGAACAGGAATTCAGTCCAAACACGCCTCTTCCCCTCAATTCTCTTTTAGGCAGGCTTAGATGTGACTGACTGTCTGAAAGTTGTTTATAAACCAGCAGGTTTGTGTTTGGGAGTTTGAGAATAACTTGCCTTCTGTCAACTGATAAAGAGCAAAAGTTTTTCCTTTGTAGCTCATGCTCTATTTGTTTCTAATCAACAAACAAACAAAACAAAATTACAGTCATTAGTTTTATGGAAAAATATTCAAACTGCAGTAATAGATATAGTAAAGAATCTGAGTCTAGGGGAGGGAATAAGAATACCAAAAAAAAATAGAGAAGCTCTTTCTACAGGGCAGCTTTAAATTTTCTACTCTTGAAAATAGTATCTACATTATTAGGGTTGTTTGAAGGGGAGAAAAATAAATCAGAATCTGAGAGTCTGAGGTCTAGCTGGTTAAGTATGTTTCGTTCAAATGCAAATGCCCATTTTACTGCAAAGCTGTCTTTCTAATTGCTATAAGGTGTTCAAAGCTACTCAGCATCTTCAGACTGATTGAAGGTAATGGTGAGTTTCTGCTTACTGCAAGGAATATTCCCTAATTTTTCTGCCCTGCTGTTTCTTACTCGTCAATGTCTGGAGCTGGAGAGACTCTTGAATCCTGTTTAAAATCAGTAGAGAATTTGGCTTTTTAGATTTAACTGTGGATTAGAGCTTTTTGCTCTTATGTTCAGGTCATTTGATATCCTGGCACCTAGAGATATGCAGTCAGCAGTTCTGATCAGCACAGACAAGCAATCCATACAGCAGGCTGCGTCGCAAAGCTTTCACAGACTTTGCATAAAGACCATATGGCACAGAACTATGGGAGCTATGCAGATATTCAGACTGCACTCATAGTTGTTAATGTTGTGGTTTGCTATCAATTCCCTGCTTAAATTTGTGGAGATCCTGCTCTCTCAGCAATGAGTCATGCAGAGCATTTCAGCAGAGGCAATGTATTGCAAATAATATATATTCTGGCTCACGGCCAAAAAATATTACCTGTATATGCTGTTGTCTGTTGAAAGTCAGATTTTTGCCAAGAGCAGTGATATATCTGCAGGTGAGATGGGGGCAGAGTCTTGCCTTGTGTCACTGCTCATTCTTCGGGACTTTGTCATGATTTATATCATGCAGGATAACAGCGAGTTCAGGGAAGAACCCTGATGGCTTCTGTCCTGGTTTTGGTACTCCTGTTTCATTTTTTGTTCCTCTTCATTGTCTCTCTTCTGGATACTTTTTTACTGTCAGAAGTTCATATTTCACTCTTTTTTTTTTTTTTTTTTTTTTTTTTCCCCAGTTATAAGCCACTGAAATGACAGGTATCTGAATAGTTAATGCCTATATTCCTGTTTTTCTTGGGCTTCAGAATAATTTTTTTTTAACTGAGCAAGGAAGATTTAAACCCCCAGTCATTTTTCAAGCTATCTGTAAGAAAGTAGAGGTATAGTAAGTTATACCTGATCTATGCCTGGAATTTTTTATTTACCAAGACTTGCATTTGCACTGGTGTGTGTTAAGAGGGTCATAAATATTTCCTGGGGAGGCGGGAAGATTTGTTCCAAGCCAAGGAGTCTTTGCCTGTATCATCCTTTCAGGACACCACATCTCTGAAGTCGGCTGCTGAGCAGACTGCACTCGCTTTTATTGCATCTTTTATTTACAGAGAGCGCCACAATAAATGAATCATGATGTTAAAATCAATGCCCATCAGTTATATGAAGGAAGACTCTGGGCAAAACTTGCCCTCTGTTAAGCTGTAGTAGCCTAATTTTCTCCTGCAGACAGTGCTGGGGCGTGTGGCAGCCGCAGCGCTCACCTCTCCCCCTCTCCCTTCTCTGCCAGGCGGCCTCCAGCCCCTCTGCGGCAGGGTGGGCCTGCACCTATTCCCCAGGGGTCTGCAGAGCCGTGCGGGGAAGGGAGGAGGAGGAGGAGGAGGTGGTTATGGAGAGGCAGGAGCTCACGGGTCTTCCTGTGGCTGCGGTGCTGCCCCTCGTCTGCCTTTACTAGAGTGACTTGGTGTCCTGTGTCGCTGCACCCCGTGTCATGGGTCTGATGCAGTTTGGGATTTAGATGGTGCTTCCCAACATAGCCTGTGAGAACGTGCCTTGCCATCATGTATGGTGTACCTCGAAGATACAGGGGAAAGTGGATTGTGTCATCTTTCTCATTTACATGGAAACATCTCTAGCCGTGTAAATAGAATGAGTCTAAATTTCCTATAGGAAAATGCTGGAAATTAAATTCTCTTTATGTTCAGGGTAATAGTGTGATACTTCATGAGTGTTCGAAACTTAATGGAACTTAGTCTTCTTTCCCATTTTTTGGGAGGAGGGAGAATTTTTGTGCATTGCAATAAAACATAGCTGTACAGAAGCAATCAAATTCTGAGTGCAAGCATAAATAAAAAATTATTCACAGTCCTAGGATGATTGCATAAAATTATGTTCAATACTAGATTCAATATGAAAGAATATACTAGTTAAGAAATCCTTTAAATGAGAATTTATTCTTTCTGTGGGGAAAAAAAACCTCTTTATCAGAAAAATAATGAAACCTGATGCGAGTCTGAACATTACTGTGTAACCTTTTACTGTATGTAAAACTGACAGAGGAGCAATTTCTAAGACTCTGATGAATGATCCCTTCTGAAATGCTTCTCTTCTGAATAAACACTTGAAACTATAGGTCATTTATGGGAATTAGGATATACTGCCCTAGGTGTACTCATGAGTAATTAAATGATCTCTGCAAACTGATTTGCCATGCATCTGACTTGTGTGTGGGAGTAAGTAATGGTTTAGTGCACTGATAATAAGACTAAATTTTTATTACGAATTCTGTTGAAGTTTTGAAACAGGCTGCATTCCACCAGACACTCAAGGATTTTAAATGAGTTCAAGGCAGAGACCAGGTCTTACCCTAGAACGTGTCCTAACTACTAAGCTTCAAAACTTTTCTGTTGTGCTGTCTTAAACTTGCTTTCTAGTTAATAAGTCTTTTGACTCCTTTGGGTAGTTAAATGCTGTGCTAATGGCAGTCGTCTCCAGAAGGACCTCACGGGCAAAAAAACAGGCAGAAAAGACAGTCTTCAATATAGGTTACTCTGTTAAAATAATGCCTCTACAGAAAAAAATAATCTGTGCATAAGGATGGGATGCTGAGCTCAAAACCGGCAGCTGCAACTCCAGAAGGTGACGCTGAAGTTGCCAGTTCTCTGAAACCATAAGCAGTGATGTGCCCTCTGACAGCACGAGTTCAACAGTGCTGGGTGTTTGAAGTATGATGGGAGTAGGCTGAATACTGGCCAGGCTTTCCCTAACAGCATCTTGTACTGCTGCTGTACTTACCTACTGTTAAACAAGCAGACGCAACCTTCCAGCACTCTGTTGTTGAAGATTAGGATATGCTAGAGAGGGTGCAAAATCTGCATTTCCTATAACCTGTAGATTTCCTTGTCTGTAGATGACAATTTGCTCGGCATGACGCCTATATAGAATCCCTGGGTGGGACACAAGCTTACCGTCAGATATCATGTGTGGACCTAGGCATCTAATTCAGGTTTCAAACCCCACTGTACCAATCATGAGCCTGAACACCAGATATTATAGTGACTGACTCCTAGGTGCCTAGGTATTTTCTGGCTATATTTCATCATACTGGTAACACTCAGTGGTATATGCAAAGTGAGTTTTGTTTTCGTCAGTCTTGTATCTTACAGAGACGTTTCCAGATGCTCGTTGGGGTGTTTATTGGGATGGCTGGGTTGTTTTACTGTGGTTTTGGTAAAGGGCTCAAACCCTAACTGTGCACTGAGGCTGAACATTTTCCATCCGGATAAATTATCTTCTGTAATATCATTGTTGGACATGGGTAACTTAATTCTGTGTTGACAGGAAACTTAATGCTGTGTTTGTTTCTGGGATATAGACTGGAGTGACTGGGTGTAGTAGTTTCAAATACGTACTACTGTGTGTTTTCTGTAACAGCGTAAAAAATTATTTTGTCATATGCCAAGTGTGGCATATTTTACAGGCATAAATATAAAAAGATGGAACTATCCATTAGTAGATAAGAATCAAATTCTTTAAAGTTGTAAATAGAAATTTGGAAAAGTAACATTGATTCCCAGGAAATGAGAACTGAAAATATATGCATCATTTAAAGGTATTGTTAAGTAAGTTGTTGCTTAAGTGGCTGTAAACCATTAACTGAGTGTTCTTCATTCAGCCTTTAGTAACAAAAACATGCACGCTGATAACATATATTAAAACAATCTATTATGACTGTGTGTCCAGTTTATAGCTGCATCTTCTTTCATCCAGTACAGAACAGTTTTGGAAACTTAACTGTATCTTCTCAGACGTGTGCATGGCCGCCCAGCCTTCTAGTCACTGCCTCTTGCAGAAAGAGAGCAGAGCGCGCAGTGAGACTGAGGGAGGCAGAAATACGAGACAGGAGAAGAGAGAAGCAGAGCAGGGGAGAGCTCCCTCTCATATCTCATCTCTGCAGTCTTTACAGATAGCAGCTGCCACATTTCTTTTTGAGCATGTGTGAATAAATACCACGTATTTGTCGAGAGGCATGGTGGGTGCAGGCACTCGACACCTCTTTCGTAGGCAATGTGTAGCACACAATCCTCCATCCTGGCCTCTTTAGCAGCTTCCTTGCTACAACTTCCAACTACAACTTATGAGTGCTTCCTTTCTCAGATATTTGAGTGATATTTCAGCAATCCTAGTAAAGCAACACATTTCCTAGGTTTACAGGAAGATATGCACGTATCAGTGTGTCTAAGTCTGTGTATACTTCCTATCAGTTCTGGAAAAAGTCTATTCTCATTTATTCAGATACATACAGAGATCATGGTGAAGATTAGGTTTTTAGGCAGAACCCCCATCCTGGGTAGAGCTGTATCTGAGGAAGATCTTGAGTTAGACTTCTGGCCTCTTAAACTCTTCTTTTTCCTTGCCTTTTTTTGTCCGCCACCTGGCCAGGATTTTCATAATTCAACCAGCTTTGATTTTAAGTCTCCTTCCTGAAACAGTGATTGAATAAAATGGCTTTAAGAAATGCTATGTTATTTGGCTTAAGTAAACAGAACCATGTTCTTTCAAGATGGAAAACTGAGCTTGCTCATGCCTTGATACTTCATTGTTCATAAACAAGTAATTACCTTAATGTAAGGAAAGCATTCTTCTTCAGCTGGTTGAATTGGCACTCAACTATCAAGCCACTGCTTGTTTATACCAATTCTTTATGCTTGTCAGACATCTTTATTTCATTTAAACACAAATTTAGCACCACACCTCCTAAACGCAGAAGGATAATGCAGGGGAGGCATTGCTAGCTGTTGGTAGCGATAGTCTATGAAGGTAAGCATATGTTCTGTGACAAGAGTGCAGTTGGACTGTCTGGTTGCTCAAATAAGTTTTGAGGGATAGTTCTAAAATATTTAAACAAGACCTAGGAACTTTCATGGCAGATTGAGTCCAAGGTCCTGTATTCCATTTGCAATAGTGGCTAGTACCTGATGTGTCAGAGAAAGATGTAAGGGAATAGATTATGCTAGCTAAATAGGAACATAATGTACCCTCCAAATTACTTGCTTGATTTATAAGCAGTAAGATTTATTTAGGACTGAAGTGTGATCTGAAAAAAAGTTTGCAGATACTAGGGAGAAAATTCAGGATTAAATAAAATAGAAATCTAAAGCTGACACATGTAGCTTTTTAACTTTTTTAAAAAAGCTAATCGGAACTGTTTAGAAAACAACAAATTGCATTTTTGTCGTGTGTCCTGTTTTTCTTACAATATCCAGGGCTGTGCTCTGTGTCGCTATGATATCCAACATCTGTAGCAAATTGAATTCTTAAGATTTATTACTGCTTTCCAAGTTCTAACACGTGGAGTGTTTCCACTTCTTGAAAAGTTATTTTGGTGGTATCATATCACACAGCTGTGTGACCACAGGATGTATGAAATTAAATAGAATGTATTCCTTAACTTCTCCAACAGAGCTTTTAAAGCTTTGGATGGAGAAGATAACATAATGTTGTCTTTTGATGTATGAAATAACTTTTTAAATTCCAATTTTGCATTAATTGCTAGAGATATACAGTGACTATTGCTCCATCAAATGGAGCTTCAGCATAACTGTCAGATGTTTGGAACAGTCCAGATTCGTTGTCTGACACTCAACCACAGCTAGGAAAATACAGCAGTTTTGATATACACTTCTGCTTCATTCCTGTATTACACAAGGTAGTAATAAAAATGCAAATAGCATGACAAGATCTGTGCAATCCATAAGCAAGGTTGAACTTTGTGCAAAGTAAGATATTTTGTTGGTTTTGATACCAGTTGCTTCAAGGCAGAGGGTAATAACAAGATGTTTGCACTGTTAAAGGGACATTGATTTCTTTTCTGCAGACTTGGAAAGACTGCAGAGTGTTCTGTTATTTGGATTGGGTATTTCAGAAGACTTGCTATGGAAATAGCAAAGTTGGAAGAGTCAGTGAAAGCTGATGTTTGCTATCTGTAAAGTTTCTCTGGTATGTCTGTGATAGAATCTTCTGCTGCAGCATCTCAGCTAAATTCTTACATCTGTCTGCCGCAAGCAAAATGCAGGTAAATCAATTGTTGACAGCATTAATAAATACGACTATGGTGAATGTGACCACTAGGAAGACAATGGTGAAGTCTGCCTAAGAGGACATTTGGAGCATAATTACCTGCATACTTATTGCTTTCCTATTGCAGAAGTTTATCTGCCTCAGAGAAAGGTGAAATACAGATTTGACTGTTTTCTTCAGGTCTGCTCCTTCATCTGCTTAATCACACTTTAACTGTCACAATGCTGAGTTCTTTAAGTCTGAGAAGCTCTCTGTTAGCTCTCATGAAAGGGGATGAAATGTAACAGGTTCTGCACTCAAGACCAGAGCTAACATCCGTGGGATCAAGTGTTTTGTAGTAGGGCTTGCCTGAGATCAGCTGTGCCTCATGGTGTCTAGTCTCTCATTCCTTTCCCTTGCCTCTCCCCTCAGCCCCGTTTTGGAGCCACTGTTCCCTTGCACGCAAACCTGCCCCGTGATTGTCATCGCTTCCAGCGTGTGTCTGTGATGACTGAGCTGAGCCGTTCAGCTGGATCTGGCTGACTTGGTCTGGAGCCGGACACTGTACTCCTGACCGAGGGCATCCTGCGCATCGGTGGCCAGCGCTGGTGTGGTGGGACTTGTGCTTGGCGTTGTGTCTCCTGTGCTGTTTGGTGGGTGTGAATGGCTGCGCTAGGTGAAATTGCTGTCATGCCCTCCTCTGCTCCACCTTGTGAGTCAGCCATTGGGGGAAAATAACGAAGGCCAAAAAACCAGGACACGCTGTGACTGACTTTCAAGAGTTAGGGGCGTAAACTGCTTTTGGAGAACAGCGTTAGCAGAATGATACCACTGAAAGCATTTGTTAACACTTCCATTTCACTAGCTTAGAGGTTTCCTCTTTGCTCACAATTTTTCCTCTTGACATGCGTAATGCTTCCATTGATTCTGTCCTTTAATATAAGGAGGCCAGAAATCTTCCCTTTGGAATAAATAATGACAAACTAATAGCTGCCTTATCTATATCTTCAGCTAACCATACTGTCAAATTAATAAATTCCCAAATTTTGCAAGTTAAGAAAAGACTGAAAAAGGCATCAGGCAGAGTTATATACAGGAAATGTATAAGATAGTTACTAGTTAATAACTGAAATGTAGTCCTTCATTCTTGACTTTAAAAAAGTGCTGATTAATGTATTAATGAATGTGCATGTATATGTATTCTTATGTGTAATAACTCTGTATTTACCTTGACCATGCTTCACAGCTTTCTCAAAAGGGAATGTGTGCTGCTAACAAATATTTCACTCTTTAGTTTCAAATAATTCTAACAGTCACTACTGACAATGCTTCTTAAAAAAAAAAAAAAAAAAATCCCCAAACTAGCAAACAAAAAACCCCCCAAATCTTGTAGGTATTGGAGGCACTATAACTGTTGCCCCAAGCCATATCAGAATATTTTCCTTTACAGATTTTAGTCTGTTTAGCCCAAGTGAGTGTCAAGACTAACAGACATGGGAAGGTCAGTGAGAAAAGAACAAGGACCATCACTTATCGCTAAATAAATTATTCAATATATCTACTAGACCAGTTCCTATCTTATGAGTAATATGTGTCTAATGTGTACACCATGACGAAAAAGGAGAGGTTGCAAATTTCATTAACCAAAGACAGCAAGACATTGCATTAATAGTCACAAAAGGATAAGACTTAAGCTTATTATGGGGAAAGATTAGTTTAAAGATGACTTACAGCAGATATTCTCATTTTGGTTGGACCTGGTGAAATTTGAGCTTGGTTACATAGGCAGATTCAGCCATCATAACTGCTACTGGCGATCTTGGAGTCTAGAAAACTGTTTTTTTAAATCTTCCTCTAAACTTTGAGCTTATATTGGAAAAGACAGAGAAAAACAACAGCCAAAGAATTCTACAGGTGTCATTGCAACTTAGATCCTGGAAAAATACCGGAATATATTCAAACAAGCAATTTGTAGGCACCTAGAAAATAAGGAGATGAGTAACAACCAGCATGGATGTACTAGTAACAAATCATGTCAAGCTGATCTCATTTTCTTCTCTGACAGGGTGAATAAGAGAGAAGCAGTAGGAGTCAAATAATTTGACTTTTACAGATTTTTATGCTCCTTCCCCGTGTCTAACAACTAGGAAAATATACAGTAGGTGAGGCTGTTAGGAAATGCAGAATTGGTAAGAAAAATCTCTAGAGTAGAAAGTCAGTGCTTTAATGTCAAACCAAAAGGCTGTATCAAACATGATTCATCGAGGGCCTTGCTTAACTCTCGTACTGTTCAGTATTTTCATGTGAGATTTGGATGAAGGAATAGTGTTTTAATTATGCAGATGATATTAATTCAAAAGGCTGTAAGCGCATTGGAAGACAAGACCAGGTTCCCAGACTGTTGAGAAATTATCTAACAATTCACTTGAGATGAATGCCGACTTCAGAGGGACAAGCAGCATTGCAGGAAAGAATTTAAGCATTGTAGAGGATTGCAAGCTAAATATGACTCAACAGTGTCATGCTGTTCGAGGGAGACACACCAGAGTGGATGCATCATTGCATCATCAGAAACAGAGTCTTAAAACAGGAATCTCCTACTCTATTCAGCACTGAATTCTGCAGATCAGGAAGGATGTACATCAAATATCAGGGTCCAGAGTAGTGAGGCCAGTCAGAGACCAGAAAACAGGTTGGGGGAGAATACAAGAACAGGTTGCAGAGGGGAACAGTAAATTAAAATTTAATTATGAGAAGACTGAGGAGATCTAAGTCTTCAATTACACAAAGGGTGCAATAAACAGAATTAATTTCCCCTCCATGTGCTGCAGGTAGGGCAAGTAGTAATGGACTTAAATGATAGCGAGCAGACTTAGCCAAGTCATTAGAAAAAGTAAGAAAAAGTAATTTAGCATGGATATTGGCTGGGCACTGATGAGATTACAGCATTTCCATCTGGGGGGTTAGTTTAAAAACAGATTCAAAAAATATTAGGGATGACAGTTCTCCCTCTGGGTCAGAAGATAGGCTAGCTGATATTGTGACGTCCATTTCTGTTCAGATTTGTCTGATTAAATGTTACTTTGAAGTCTTTTGGATGCATATATTTGTTTAGTGTACTGTTGATTTTCTTGCCTATCCACATGGACAACTGTTTTATGTGAATTTGGATTAAAAAAGCAGTAGCCGTAAAGGCCAAGGCAAAGCGCTATGTAAGAAAGCAAAGCAATCATCCTAGCATGAGCCTTTCATATATGAACGAATAGAACAACATTGGGAGCAATCCCTTTTCCAGCAATCTACAGTATACTTGTTCTCAGGTAATCTAAGAGTAACAGCCAGTTTAAAGGGCATACACAGTAAAGTATGTGCAGGTACTTTAACCTTTTGGGTTGTTGCTGCCTCTCTTTATATCCTTACTGTGTTTATGTGGGCACTAAGAGTCAGCAGTCTGTCTGATCCTGCTCTTTGAATGTTGGTTTTGGCTACCCGGTGCCATTTGTCATCATTTCCCATGTGTTTGTACTGAATTCCCTGTGTAAAGGAATAAAAAGCAAACCTTTGTTTTGTCATGAGCAAGTTCTGATAGAAATGAGACATTTCACAAGGAATGCTGATGAAAATCTCTTCAGCAATGTATCAAAAAGATAGATAGAATGGAAAAACTATTTCTGTGGAATTTGCTTTCTTGATGAAAGCATCAACAGTGAGTGATACCAGAACTCTCATTGCAAAAACAGCACTGGCTCATCAGATTCCTTTCCTTTTTAAATATAGAAAATGACAAATCTGAAGTTATAATGAAGGCCCAATCATTATGGCATAACAATTCTAACTAAATGTGTAGGTATTGACTACAGCTGGTTAGGTTCCTAGCTGATGTAAGTAAGTGTAATGTCATGCTGGACTTCAGTTGGAAAGCACAGTTTTAAAACCCAAGTATCTTCCTAGAAAATCCCGGTGCCAAATCTTAAGCTTTTGCTCATATGTAGATAATTTCAGTATCTAGTGATTCAAACTTTTTTTAAATTATGCCAAAGCTGGAAAACTTGGCCACAGGCTCTTTTGGGGAGATGTTATTGAATTACAAAATTAAAATGCATGGGCAGTTGAACTAGTGGCAATGTGTCAGGTCTGCCATTGTTTAGATTATTGTGGGATGACCATGTTATCTCCCAGAGCCACTACTAATGTGTAAGTAGCTGCTCTGAATTTAAATACCTTAGTGGATCAAGTCAGAGTTGGCAGGTGTATTGATTGTGCTTTGAAAATTAGCAGAATAATTTTATTTTTTTACTTCCAAGTATCTATAAAAACTCCTAGCTACTTGATCGCACTAATGAGTTGTCTTATGCTTCCTCTCAATATTGCTAATATTAGTAAAATACATAATCGCAACCACTACTAATACTACCTCTGAAACTTTTGGAAGGGGAAGCTCCATAGGGATTGTGCTAGCTTTATCCCACCCTCTTCTACCAAGTTTAGCAACAGCAATGCGCAGTTTCAAAAGCAAAGCATTTTTTCTAGTGGGCTAATTAAGATTTCTAGTCTTTTTTTTTTTTAACAGCTATGTTTTTCTTAAATCTGCTTTGAGAAATGTCTTGGTCATTATGAGGCAACTGAGTCAGTGTTCTATCATAATCATATTATTTTTCCATGCTTCATTTCTAAGGTTATGTGAGTTAAAGTATTTTACCTGGAGGAGTTTCTTGCTTTAATAGTAGTGACTCCTGTGATTTTTCTTCTTCCTCCTACAGTCAGGATTTATGTTTGAGAAGAGCAGCCAGCATCACCTGCTGTTAGCTATGGCAGTAGGAATCATTAGCCATTAATTACTTAGGAACAGCACAAATTCTAAATTTTTGAAGACATTATCTAGGCAAAACTTGGGATTAATGACACAAAGTCAACTGTGCTTTTTCTCTATTGGGAGAATGTGATGCTTAATGTTGTAAGTGTGGATGTAAATAGGTGGAAAAGGTGCATGAATGCAACAGTGGCAGAGTAGTAAGATACCTTTCTTGAAACTGATGTAAGAAAGTGATGTAACCATTTTGACCATTTGAGCTCATTTTGATTAAAATATAGTTACATTGGAGAAACCACATATAACTCATTTCATTTTCCTTAAAAAACAGACTGAAGGCTGAGAGGTTCAAAACTGCAGATGCTCATGGACCTTATTTTCTGTGGTCACATTCCAGAAATACTTCTAGTATTTGTTAGATTTTAGTTAAAAACTCATGAAGTAGTTCTGCTTGCCCCTGAGTTTTAAAGATAATTATTTGAACTCTGTATTTTTTCCTTCATATGGTTCTAAGTCTTAATATTTTGATTAAGATGGAAAAAATTCAAACATTTTATTTCAAATAAATATAATCAGACCTATCAATAATTTAACTGTCAGAGCTGACAGTTAATGAGATTTCTATTAGATGAGCAAATGTGGGTTGCAGTGCTACTGAGAAAAAGCTTGAAACCACTGTTACTTGGCCGCCTTTACTCCCAGAGGTACTGGACACCTTTCCTGGTATATTGCCAGGAAACAAAGTGACACAATACAGATTTCAAGGGAAATTAATATGAAGGAGGACCAAGTTTTCACCTGAATTATTTGTGGACTGAATTTAAGCTGAATGGGTAGACTAACAGCACTTTATTACCAGAAAGCTACTTTTTAAACCTGAGAGCTAAATAGAGCAAATCAAAGTGGGCTAGCAAGGCGGCAGGTGTGAGTGGAGCAAGAGAGCTGCGGGTCTGAAGTCAGAGCGAGTTGCTGTGTGGCACTTGCATGCAGAGGAGTGGAGCTGGAAACGAAGCCAGCAGAAGAGCAGAGAGGGGCTTCTGGCCATCCGGGGGGCTGGGGCAGCCTGTGAAAAGCCACTGGCCTGACTGGTCACATCGGGAAACTCCCAAAGCAAGAAGAATCTGTTCTGGCCAGAGCCATGTGCAATGTTTCTGTGCTAAGTTCTTCTGGAGGCATTTGTATGGTGAGGTGAAGTTGTACTTATTTTCTTGAGGGTTTTTTTTTTTTAGTTCAATTTTCCTGTTATTGACAGCCAGTTAGTTGCACATGTTTGTCCAAAGGCCATTACAGGTAAGCATTTGGCTTGAGGAGCCCTGTTCAGCCATGGCTTTAAAGTGTAGTGAGATTGTTTAATGGAGACCTAGTGAGTAACAGCTATCGCGTTTTAACTTCACACATGTAGTAATTGGCATTAATTGCCCCAGTTCAGTATTCAGGACTAGAGCATGAGCAAGTTAGTGTGAATACAGGTGACTTGATACCATGCCCTTAAATGGGGTGGGAGGCAGCTAAAAAGAGAGCAGGATTTGTATACATACAAGCTGTGCTGGCTGAAGCTTTATCGTAATGATTGTGTATCTGTACAATATCATCTTTTTCAGCATGAAGAATCTGACTGTACAGAAACTATGGTCAACTGCACTGAGTAAACAAGCTGAAAAAAGACACACTTTCAGTAATCGCTTTCCCTTTCAGTCATCTTGGATTTAATTTGCAACAATAGCAGATAAAGCTCTTACAGGCAGCCTTATATCATGCTTTAAATAATGCAAAACCTGCGTCAAGCCTAGTAACATCAGCACAGGCTGGGCCAAACATGTTTGGCACTGTGTGTATAATGCTTGAACGGGTATGTATTTCATTTCCATTATCATGTCAAATGTTTAGCAATGATAATATTTCAGAAGCACCTAATCTTTACTTAGCTTTTTTAGGTTTTTTTAATAATAGGTAAGAGAGCATGAAACTCTTTGTGTAGAAACGATAGAGGATAACAAAGGTTGGTTCTTGATCTTCAGTCGGGTGCTGTTTGCTTTTAATCTTTCCCAAAAATGTCTTGCACTGAGACTAAAATCAGGCATTGTAGCAATGCTGAGACAGTGTTTTCAGCTCAGTGCGTTACATGTGCATAGCTGAACTGCTCTGTGCGTTACTTCTTCCTACATAGACACAGATGTTGCACAAAAGCAGGTCCAATGCTACCGCTGGAGCTTTGCCGGTGCAATCTGCTTTGTACTTTCAGGCAAAGTCAGTGGTGCGATGGCCTTAGGCATAACTTTATAATTAGAACGTCAAGATATTTATTGTGAGCTAACCCAATAGCGGCTGTTTGAGAATACACTTGCAGAGGTTTAGTAAGCATATGTAATGTACGATGTACTGTAACACATTTATTGAAGCAGTGCATAGTCAGTAATTGCTGATAATCACCCATGTGAGGGTGAGCCATGAAAGGCCACTGTGTAAATTAGCACTGATGGCTTCCTGTTGCTGCTTCTGTCTAGTTTGGTGGGAATGTGAATTGCAACTGAACAAATTGTGTTTTCCTTTCCATTTGCTGGCACAGCTCTGCAAAGAAGACCAGGGCCCTGATTTAGACTGGGCTCCTTGGGTACTCACACAGTAATAATTATTAACTTCAAGTTGCCTGCCATCCTTCTGGTGTGTGACTTGATACAGTGGAGACAAAACTGTGTCGGAGGTGTATGCAATGTCTTCCCTAAATGTCTTAGGAAGCCTGGAGATGTAATAGTTGCTGTGAAAACTAGTGCATGTACACCCATGCATATCTTTATATCTTTTGATGAATATGAACTTCTACTAAGTGTTAACAGCTGTCACTGATATCTTGTTCTGCCCAAGGCTACTGACTGGCTGGAACATAAATTAGATGCTGTAGATCATAATGAATTTTACTTTAGCTTTTAATAAGGTGAGTCAAAGAAATAAATCTGAAAACATTGAAGTCAAAGAAGGGGAGATCATTGAAGTTATTCCAGAAAGTAAAAACAAAATATAGTGTTTCAGCTACTTATAGACACTTAATAGTACTAACAGACTCACTGGAGTGCTTACAGATCTCAGATGTGTGCTGCGGCAGAAATGTGCTATAAATACTTTTCAAGAAAACATGAAGGTAAAGGTCATGCTACATAGCAGACAGCTACAATCTAAATCATTGCAACTCAGTTTCAGTCAGAGCCACAGTTTTCACACTGCTTTCTCTCACTTACATTTCCATTCTTAAAATGTGGAGGAAATTAACATTTCAGGGTCTTGACAATAAATTGCAGTGAAAGAAAAATCCATTCCACCATTTCTACACTTTAAAATACATACGTGGTGTGTGATGGCCCATTTGTGCCTATGGATTTGAAAGGGACACAGGTAGGAGTGTGAAATAATCCATGCTCCAGTGGGTATAAAATAATCCCTCCCAAACGCACCAGTGTAGAAGGGGTGAGGCTCTTGGCACATGCAGGGATGCATCCTAAGCATCACGGACACCTGTGGGCCTGCGAGTGTAAGGCTCTAGTGACAACAGGGAGCAGGGAAGTGGGAATGTGCCGTTGTGTGTGTTCATTCCCTGAGTACCTATGTACTCTGCAGATTGGTGATCTCCTTTTCACGTGAGAAATATATTATTTTGTAACTGAGAAATAAAGGTTTGCTTCTGCTCAGTAAGTACTGAAGATATAAGCAACTCAATGCTTAAAATCAGCCAGGCTGCAATTACCTTTAAATGGGGTTTAACTGGAACTGCATGTTTACACAAGGAGACATTTTTTTGATGATACAAAGACATTCTGGTCTCTTCTGTGGCTTGGCATAGTATCTAGTGAGAAAATATTTTTCCAGTTTGTTGCCTCCAGCTGGTATTTGGTTGTATGAAGTACTTCTTATGTTCTGAAGAGTTGTCATGTATCTCTGGGCATGGCTTAAAAAACTTGGCTCACTCTGTTCTCTGCTTTTCTAGGAGAAATGTAGCTGAGAAAATTACAGAGTTTTGGGTGATGTGGGAATATGTAGCACACTGAAAGTGAGATGAAAATTAAATGCTGCTGATTTCTGAAATGGAACACAAAACTGAAAATTTGCATTCCTCTATAGCACTTCAGAAGTGTCTAACTTTTACTGAATAGCACTTAGTGAATCTATGAAATCTGTGCTTTTTCAGGGCACAGAAACACTCCAGTGCTCTCAGCATATCAGCTAACGTAATGCTGGAAAACATACCTGACACCAATAATGAGCCTCTTCTAAAATATCATTGTTGTTGAGGTGTTCCTAATACTGACCTTCATCTAAATTCCTTTGAATAAAGGAGCTAGAAGTTGCAATAATTTTATAACTTATGAAAATCATCTGATTGCTCACGTTTGGAAATCCTACCTGTTTGTAGCCCTTCAACGGACGTGAGCACAATACTGTGCAAATGGAAATTTAAATGATTTAAATGTTCTTTTTCAGGATTTCTATTTCAATACAAAAACCTAACAGTATAAACTTTTTTCTAATAACCAGTTCTTTGCTCACAACCTTCCAAGTTAAAGATGAGAACAGCCTGTGGAATTACAAATGTCTTCCCATGCAGTTAAAGACTGTGTTTCTGGTTTGTGTTCTCTGTTGTTACTTGGGTGTTCAGTTCTGAACTATGTTTTGACTAGGGAGTGAATGTCAATTGACTTTTCATTTGGTACAGCAGAATGTTAAGTAATATTATAAACCTCCGTTGTGTACAGCCATAAAATTTTGTAAGCATACCTCCCTAACTTCTGACTATACCTTAGGAAATGAAAGAATCTTTCTGAACTGTTTAAAGTGAGTGGCTACAAGGTTTGCTGCTAGCATTTGTAACGTGAAACTTAAAACAACCATTGTCTTTTTCATCAAGAATAAATACTCAGTCACTACGCTTAGAGACAAGATCTCTGTTCTCAATAGTCAAGTTATTTGGAAACCATGGTTCCTCCCTAGTCCCTTGGTTATAGCTGAAGTAGGAGGAGGAATAGACTTGCCATCTTGAGAAATCCTTTTGTTTTTTTCTTTCCATTTCTCAATTGGCACTTTGTTTGGAATGTCAAATGACTCAAACTTCTTACTATTGCTATGGGACTGAAGCCCAAAGTAATCTGTTTTTTTAATGGGATATATCATACTGTGCTCTTGGTAAGAGAAAATATCAGGACAAATTTGATGCATTGGATTCCTTTTTGGTACTTTTGGTTTACCCTCACTGAAGATAGTGAAGAGAATGTTGTATGCAAACTGTCATGGAAGTGACAAGCTATTTACCTATCCCCACAAGTGGACACAACTAAGATACAGCACAGCACAAGCAGTATCTCTCTTCCAAGAAGAGTAAGGTTCAACTCCCCACTTTATCGCCAACTTAGTGCATAACTGAAGTTAGGTGGTTTAAGTGCCTTCCTGTCTTCAGTTGTGTATTTATCAAAGCAATTCTGGGATGAGTTTGTGTGGTCTGTATTCTGTTAAACTGCAGAACTGAATTGTTTTTTCTGGACTCAACATTTGAGTCAGACTTAAAAACATGATCATTCCTAGTAAGGACTCAAATAGTGATGTTCTTTTGCACATTTTCCAGATGAGTCATTTTTCAGCTTCTCTAATTATAGTAATTGATCAGATTGTGATCAACTGCATGAAGCAATCATAGGCTTTAAGCATGAAACTAGATAGCAGTTGTAAGTGATATTCTTTCTAGTAAAGTGTTTTCTTGCTCTGTTGTGTGCTGTTGTATGTTTTCTCTTTATCTGCTCTGGATCAATGTAAGTAAACATGTCTAGAGTCTCCCAAGAAGATCTTATAGAGAGAGACATCATTGCTCTAGGTATAGTACAACAAAGAGGCTTGTTTCCCTCAGCAGATCTTAAGAAAAGGTATTTGTTGAGCACTGTTATGAGATCCACGAAAGGGGGTTTGTTCATGATGTAAAAGTGATCAACAGAGCTGTAGTGGTAGCCTCACTTAATGCTTCATCACATTCACAGGCTGCTTCACAATCTGGTAAGTTTTGAACAGGTTTTACCTCATCATCAGTAATAAGTGTTGGTAAAACTTATTCTGTGCTTATGTACCATGGTTGTCCTGGTTCAAAAGTAAAAAAGAAACTAAAAGCATTAAGAAAGTTGCAACTACCTAACTGATACTGGAAGATCAGTAAAATTGCGATGAGTTTAGATATGAACAGAAAGCAACCCTACTACCAAAATAAGCAAATGGTCTACACTTCGCTAACAAAGAAGTTGGCTCATAAAAGTTGTCCTCATGCTAGCATCTACATGTATATAAGAAATAGCTATTCCTGCAGTTGTTTTAATCTGTTTACAAATAATAAAAAAAATGCTGTCACATGGGAAGACAGTGTCTTAGAAACGTGCTTAGAAATGTTTCTGTTTAGAACCTAAGCATTGAAGAAAAGCCTTGCAAATATGAGATACTCCTAATTTGTGCCCATCTCTGATGCCTCGGGCTATCTTTGCTATTGGTAGCTAAGCTATCTGGAATGCCTGAAAAGGCATATGACAGATTAGGGGAAGGAAGGCAAGAAGCAGTCCATAAAGCCTTTTGCTCACTGTCTAAGGTCTGCTATGCAATCCTCTTGACAGACACTATGATTAAACCAATAACCTAGCCTGGCATCTGATGATAAGAAGAGGGAGTTCCATTTTGTATACTGTAGCAATAATTATGGTTAAAACAACTTTGCCAAAGGTGTGTGCTCCTCAGCTGATGTCTGTTCTTCCCACACCACTGCATGTTACTGGAAGCTGATATATAATCAAGATGATTGAGACACCTGAAAGCAAATAGCAGCATTGCAGTATGCTCCTTTTTGTGCACCTGCTAGCAAACATGGCTAAGATTGTCCTGTTGCTTAAAGACTCCTGGGTGTGATCTGCATTTTCAGTAGACATGCAGCACCTGTTCTTAATGCCCCGCTACACCTAGGATACAAGGCTGACTTACAGGAAAAAGTATAAATACTTTTTTCTTCAGAGATTAAGAGGCTCACCTACAGAATTTATTTTTTTTTTTCTCTTATTCTGGAAACAACTATAAGGTCAAGCTATGTCTTTGAGGAAGAGCAATCTCAAATGCTGTAGTTCACATTGATGCTCAGATACTCCTCTGCTGTATGCTAGTGTCTTCTTCCTTGGACTCGCATCAGCCTCAGTTGCAATGCTGAGTTGGGCCTAGTTGCTATATCTAAAGACAGTGCAGTTGCAAAGGTCTGATCCAAGTGAGACAGCTGCAGGATTTGGACGCTAGACACTTACCGAGTGAAGCGAGCCCGTTTTTACTATATTAAACTGAATGCTAGCTCTGGCTGAGCAATCGTTTAATTATGTTGATGACATTCTCAATTTTCTCCTTTCCACCTCGTTTCATCTAGTTCTTTTTCCATCAAATATACTTCTATTTTTCAGTATTTTGAAACACACGTGACCATTTAAATAATTTTATTCTTTTTTAATGTAATAGTAGAGGAGTTACAGCTGCTCATTTGCAAAGCAGAGTGTACCTTGCATTGGTGACATAAATTTAGTTCCCCTGGGTCACAGGATCTCAAAATGCTGCAGTATTTCAACCCTCAATATTTTTTCCAGGAGGACTTACATTAAAAAAGATATGCAAGTTGCCTTTTTAAAGAAACAAAAGACCAGTGGAACCTGGTTCTTTCTTTAATGGTCTTTTATGGAAAAAAAAGAAGTCCTGGATAGTTGGTAAAGCTGCTGAAGATTTGAATTACTGACTAAGGTCATTTAAGGTGTCTTAATGGAAACAGATGTGATGCACCCTTAACTTGGATGTCAGGACTTAGCTATGAAATCTTGGGGAATTAATGAACTGTTGTCAGGAGGATCCAGGAGTGAATGGGACTTGCCAGTAGCAACCTTTGGGGAACTATTTTACACCTGCTACTAATTATTCATAAATGCAGAACAGATTTCAGAACAAGCCCAAGCAGGCAGGTAAAAGACATGATTTATTGGCCTGTTTTCCCAGTCCTATTGAAGTGAATTATAAAGTTGTCCAGTTATTAATCCCTATAAATTAACTAGTAGGGAAGCTGTTTATATTTGGACTTTGAGACAGAGATGAAAGCATAAGAACAGGTCTTTAGCCTTTGAGAGGACCCTTATATTTGGTTGTCTGCATTAACTTACTGATTAATCTTGTGTTCGTTTTCCTGTTCTGGTGGAATCCAGGAAGGTGGCTGGCAATTTAGCAGCACTGATAAGTGTTGGTGATTTAGACCATTGGACTGCAATGCGAATAAGTGCTTAGACTTCTATAGAATGAATGCTATAAATATACCCATATGAAACAAATTTAGTTTTAGATTCTTCAGGAATTGTCAGATGTGTGTTATGGGTCCCGTAATTCAGGCACCATTGATTTTTCAATGTGAAGATAATCGATACGAGACAAAAAAACCTCTAGAGAGTAACTTCAGAAGGCATTAAAAATCACATGTGAATTATAATGCCAGCAGACTTCGGAGTTATTTCTGCTCACCAAAGGCAAATTTATTTAACTATATGAAGGCAGAGTTCAAGCTATGTATTTCCCTCAAGAGTTGGAGACCTGCTAATTTAGGATAAGGCTTTAATGTTATATGTATATTGCAAAGCAGTTATAAGATATCAGTAGCCTATCTAGTAATTTTCAATCAATGCAAGTGATAGAGTTTGAGTGGAGAGAAAACATATATAGACAAGCTAAGTCTGCTTTGGTCAGTAACTGACTGACATTGATTGACACTGATCCATAAGGGCATGAACACAAGTCCTTGTCTGCTATTTATAGATTGCTCTCCTGAGCTTATGCTGTCGAATGCGTGAAGCAAACAGAAAAAAACCCCAGCATTTTCCCATTTTCTGCTGCAGTCATCTTAGTGGTGTTTTTTACAGGCATGTTTTGATGAGATCCCTATAAACAGTCAAAAAGGAGAGTGTGCGGAGGGTAGGCTTGCAGTCTGCTTCTCCTGTTTTTTTCTGTTGTCTTCTGTCATAAATCTGAGAGAGAAAGGAATGTAGATGGGCGTACTACTTAACACCTCCATATTGTTCAAATTGTCACTGGCAGGGTTATCGAAGTCATCTGTTCACATGCTCCTTGTTGCAAACAGCTGACTGAGCAGCACTATCACGTGTGCAATCAGTGGTGCCATCTTGTACTAACAGCTGACCAGCAGTTCTCTAGAAAAATGGCTTATACTCTAGGGAACAGATGGGGAGGAAGCATTCATGGTCAAAAGAAGAAATTGGTATTTATCACTACAGCTTCTGTAACCACAGACACTGTCCCTTTATTCAGTGGGGCACTAATCCAAGCATTCATTTTTCTGTTGGCTGTGGCATCCAGCAAGATGGATTTGGATGAACTGGATGCCATTTAGTGCTGTCTCTCACCCACACCAAGGGCCAGCTCTGTTTTCCTGAGACAGTCCTGGTCTGCTGCCCTTGGCTGGTGGTAGCCAAGACAGTGCTGTTACCGCTGACAGGCTCATGGAAGCTGCTGCCATGATGCCCTGTTCTGGGATGAAAGATTTCTTTTCCATCTGGAGTCTATGCACCTGATGAGCATGCTGCTGCTGCTCACTATTGCTTATCTCCACCCTAACATTACCAGTGGGATTTCCCTCTTTCAGTGACATTTGCGCTTCCTTCTGAAGTGGCACAGTAGTTTAGAGATACCCAGGTGGGTTGATGCCTTGGCTGACCTCTGCCAAAACAAGACAAATGCATGACGAATGTGGTTGGTCTTGTGCCTAAAAAAAAAGTGAGTCCTGAGGCCAGAATTGCCTCCACAGGTTCATAAGGAAAGGCTGCCTTGCAGAACAGTCGTCTTCCTGCCCCGTGCACACATTTACTGCCTTGCTTTTCTCGCATCCTTCACTTACTCTGTCCTTTCTCACATTTGCTTTGTTTTCACTAATTGTTATTAAAGTTCTCTTCCTTCAGTCACCTTCCTTATTTCTCACAGACTAAAGTTTTTTTCTCTTCTATGGTCTCCAGTCTCCTCTAATGTTATTCACTGAGCAGCACTGTGTGTAGATCCAGGGGCACTCTCAAGATCTGTTTGTCATGAAAACCTTGAACACCAATCTCTTTTGGTGGTAGCATTGTGTTTTGATAGACTAAATTTGTGAACCTTATTTTTCTGTCACAGACAGGATGTTATACTTACCTTTCACTCTGATTACTGCATACTCTACTGCATTGTAAATTTTTCCAAAGCTAATTAGATGTTGGAATGGAAAAGCCTTCATAACCTTTCCGAGGAAATTATTTAATTACTCATGCCTGTTTCTGGCCAGTAAGACACCGAAGGAAGTTGTGCAAAGAGAAGATGTAACAGACTTACTATAACATCAGAGCATCTTCTATTGCAAGCGATAGGATTTAAGATGCACTGTGGGGTCATTTTGGGTTAAAGTATTTTGTTTTTTTGAGGGGAAAAAATAAATGCATTCCTAGAGCCTAATTCTAGCCAGATGGAATTTCCAAAGCCATGTGGAAGTGCCGAGTGCTCCGAGTGCCCACTTCCATCAGACGCTGAGTTCCTGTCAAAGCTGCTTTGAAAACACTGTTCAGCCTGCCTGCACTGAAGAAATTAGCCCGAGGGGCCTCCCTTTTCCCTGGAGGCTAGAACACTCCAAAAATTGTTTCTAACAAGTTGATCAAGTTTCCTTAATTGCTACCATAGTACTGTGGAAAGGATGGCCACAAGGTACTTCTGAGAGAGTTACTTTTTATTCTTTAAGAGTTTTAAGGCAGACAAATGTATTCCAATTGCTTGGAGTGCTTTTTGAGATGCTTGACTTCAGGCACATGATTTATTTCTGATAAGTACTGAAATACGTTACTGAGCCATGGTATGGGTTTGGTTTTTTTCCTTTCCCGCCCCCGAACTGATGCGTATTCTCCCAGGAACCACTGCTCTTGCAGTATGGTTGACACCTGCCCTGCTGATGGACTGATCATGCTGTCAGTAGAACTCTTCCTGAGGTGCCACACCAAAGCTGTAACTACTGAGGACTTCAGTAACTAAGGACTGGGCCATTTCCTCTCTTTTCCTTCATTTACAAAAAGCATTTTCTTAGGTCTGTGGCCATTACCAGGCCACATGAATACAGTAACTTTCACAACAGTTGGGTTCTTGGTTCCCATTCAACTTACAGCGAATTATCTCTGGGGATGAGCTGTCGCCTGTATTTCTAGTTTGTCCTTCACAAAATGTTCATCTTGAATTTTTCTGTATTTTTTTTAGCAAAATAACATTTGGTATGATCACGAAAAATTTAAATATTTCCACTAGAGTTTTAAAAAAACCATTGACCTTGTTTTCTCATTCGCATTCAGAGATGAAATCCTAGTCACTTTGAGTGATTGTACAACCAAAGGACTGAGCTAGAAGAGATTCTGCTAGAAATATATGGGTAGCTGGAAAAGGGTAAAAAGTAGCCATCTGTGAGCTCGCTCTCCCTATAGCTCTTATTCCAAAGGGTAAGGCACCAATTCCCATCAGAGAGAAATTGCACTAGTGAAGAGACAAGTCTCCACTGAATAATGTGGAGGGAATAATATGGTGATAATTTGTATTAGTGTTAAATGCACCTCTAAATCTCGGATGCTTATATAAAGCTGTGATTTTTTTCAAGGCTTATGAATCATGATTTTCATGAATCATCGTTTGATAAAAACCAAACACCCAGAGGTGCCAAGAACAACCTATGAAAGCATAATAATAAAGGGGATAGAAACACACAAGATAACAAAACATTTAGAGCTAAAGTGTGATTAGTCTGAATGTTTATGGCTAATAAACCACCCTCTCAACTAATGAACATCTAATTTGTATCATTTTCATGTGATTTAATATATGGTATTTGAGATAATTGTACTGTAGCTTGCTAATTAAAAGAAGTAGCAATTGGAGGTGGCGGCATAGGTAAAAATAATGTTTGAATTAGCCATAAAGTACATTGTTACACAATCTGAGATTTTTTTTCCACTGTTAAAAAATACTGTCACATCGGAACTAGTGCTTAGTATTTCTCTTTGCACAATGCTATTCAGGACTGTGGGACCACAGTGTTCTAACCACAACTGGCTGCAGCGCAGGCAGAAAATACCAGAGCTGAAGGAGTAATCTATAATGAAGAACCTGTCCCACAAAAGAATAATTTTCTAATTATGGAACATGATAATCAAGATTCTTACTAATTTAATCGTTCTTTAATTAGATTGTTTTGGGGGAGGGAGGCTCTCCATTTTTTAACCATCCAGGTTCACTGATGACAAATTCTTCCCTGCAGTTTCTTATAATTTAAAGTACTTGGATTAGTTGTTGCTGCGCAGATCAGTTCTGTAAATGCAAACTCTTTGGCTGTAAATGTTCACCCCAGGAGAAAGTAAAAATTAGCTTTGAAAGTACTGGTACATAAACTATGCAATTTCATTTTTCATGAACATGGCACAATTAAAATTTAGTTATTTGCATGTTAGTTGAAAGTTAGCAGAAAAAAAGCTGCTAGTTTGAATTTTAACGCAAATGCATAGTCACAAGACTTTGTTATTCATCCTCTCCTGAAAAATAAATTTAGCCAACATTACATCTTTATATTGCTATAACTGAGGCTGATTCCAAGGTAATACAGGCTGTTGAATATTTTACAAGATTTCCTGTTTCTAGAAGTCACCGGTAAAGATGCAGGGCATATGCTGATCATGGTGTCATCTTCCTGGACAGCAAAAATAATATATGTGACTTCTTTCTGCCCCATGCTGCTAGGAACAAGAGTGGGAAAATGACCAAAGTGAATAAAAAACCTTGCTCTGGTGTGGGGGTTACCTCACCCCAGATGGGTTCCCCTTGTCTGGCAGCCCTGGAGCATGGGGCTGGGAACAAGCACCCAGGGATGGGGTCAAGACTGGAGCTCTCCAGAGCTGCCACTGGTGCTGCTGGAGCCCTCACGGTATTGAATCATGGCTCGAGGTACGAGGGAAGGAGAAAGGGAAACCACATGTTTTCCTAGGAGTGTAAGCAGTAGGCATCCTGTAACTGGCTATGGAAGAAGAGAAAAATGCAGTCAACCTAGTAATGGTCTCTGGTGAATTACCTGGGTCCTCCTAGAAGCTGGTACTTTGGCATCATATTGCATGAGGTTTTATGAGTGTGCCAGCTCTCATCAGCCCCTGCTGGAGCCTAAATGTAGGTTACAGAGGTGCTGACCTTTCTTTTCTCCTTGTACGTGCTTATAGCCTAATGTAGAGATGTCTTTTTGCTTTGCTTTCTGCTATACGTACCTCATTCTTCTCTCCCTGAATACTGTGGATAACTTAAAATCAACTGCATGCCACAAGATGCAAAATAGTAATAATGCAACACTGGTTAAAAATCACACCGCAGACTTAGAAGACAGACAATCAGCTACCAGCAGACAATCAGCTACCAAATTGCCCTGAACTGCAGTTTAAATTTAGTCTAAATGTGAGAAAAGACGGATTCTTTAAAGACTGTGGGTAAGCTACAGCTTTGCCATTTGTCTCAGGATGAGCATTATCCTGGAACAAGCCAGGAAACAGGCTGTAATTGGAGGCACTGTTCTTCCATTGATTGCTTTCTCTGACTCGTAAGTATGAACGGCAGAGGGAAAGGGAAGGAGAATAAATTCAATATGTTGGTTTTGTCCAAAACCTAGGGCTGGATTGGTCTATGCTTGTTGCACTCTTCACAAATTGGTTGGACTCTGTTCCTCTCAGTCTGGTATCTCTGACCTGAGGGACCTCAGCAGCAGTGACTTCTTCCCTTCGCTTCTTGAGGATGAGTGAGTGGGGTGTTGGAAAAATGCTTCATAAAGACAAGGGAAGGGGATTGCTGCTACTCCAAGGCTGGTATATAGAATCATTTAGGTTGGAAAAGACCTTTAATATGCCTGAGATTCGACCTCTGTGCCGTTTCACATGGACTTGGCATAGATTTACTCCCTCCCAGCATCACTCTCTATACCCTGGCCAAAAAAGCCAAGGGAGTCCAGGCCAGCAGACGCTTTTGTTTCTTTCTCATCTGCCTAGACACCACAGGATATATCTGATCTACCCGTGTCAAAAGGGGAAGAGAGGCTTACATACTTTTCATCCACTGTGCAATTCAAGGCTGTGCAACAAGCTAGCTTCAGATGAATAAAGGAAAGAAATAATCTCATGCATGTGTCCAAACTGACTGGCCGGCTGACTGACTGTTGGCAGCGTGTCTCTCCCTGGGCAGCCTGCTGACAACCTGACACGCAGCAGCCTCATTTTCTGCATGAGTCCCCTTTGTTAGAAAAAGGAAAAGAGCATTTGAAGGCTCCTTGTTGGGCTTATAGCTGGATTTGGGAACCAGACAAGAAGCTACCTGGGGCTGACGTGGCAGTCTTTGACATGGCTTCACTTCTTAGGAGAGCTCATGTCCCAGACATCAACAGAAGGAAGGAACAACAGTATTCCTGTGGTGCCACATTTCTGGCTTCTCTTCAGATGCATGCCATCAGTCTGACCCAGGAGAGGAATAAACCGCTCACCATGCATCCCATGCTGGAGCTGAGCACCAGGGGCTCTTCTCACCCTGGCCTGTGCCTTCACTGGGAGTTGTTCTTGAGGAAAATACAAGATTGGGACCAAAATAAAGAAGCATGAATGTAGCAAAGACTACACAGAATAATAACTAGTAATACCATGTTGGTATTCGCTAGTAATTCACAGGCAGCAGCCACAAGAATGCATTTTACTATTTGATGTAAATAATTACTATCCTTATGAATAATATTGTTTACATTTTCCCTCCCTATCAACAACATATGCTATTTGAGTTCTCTCTCTTACCATTAATATGATAATATTAATGGTTATTATGTCACCTTGAATCCTGTGTTCAGTTTTGGGCCCCTCACCACAAGACGGACCTTGAGGTGCTGGAGCGAGTCCAGAGAAGGGCAACGAAGGTGGGGAAGGGCCTGGAGCACAAGTCTGGTGGGGAGCGGCTGAGGGAGCTGGGGGGGGTCGGTCTGGAGAAGAGGAGGCTGAGGGGAGACCTGATTGCTCTCTACAACGACCTGAGAGGGGGTAGCCAGGTGGGGGTCAGTCCCTTCTCCCAAGTAACCAGTGAACAGGATGAGAGCAAATGGCCTCAGGTTGCACCAGGGAAGGTTTAGATTGGATATTAGCACGAATTTCTTCACTGAAAGGACTGTCAGGCATTGGAAAAGGCTGCCCAGGGAGGTGGTGGAGTCACCATCCCTGGAGGTATTTAAAAGACGTGTAGATGTCAGCTGGGAAACTTTAGGTGAGCCCAATACAAACGCTGTATGTGGGATTGCCTTTTGGGTGAGAGTCAACCGTTACTGCCTTATTTCAGAGCAGTACAGAGAACTCAGATTTGTTAACTCTGAATCCAAGAGGAGAGTTTGAAGTTTTTTGGGTTGGAGGTCCCGTCCTGTCCCCCCCCCCCCCCCCCCCCTTTTCTCTTCTTAAAACAAGTCAACACTTTCCTGAAATCTGGTAGCTCTGTTATCCCAGTCTAGATTGGACAGCCAGGTTTTTTTTCCTTTGCCAATTAGTGATTTTTCTGATGCTGGCAGATGTGCAAGAGAGTGATAGATCAAATTAATTCTAATTTCTGAAGTGAGCTGGCATTTGAACCCAACTAATTTAAAATGTTCTTTCCGTGTTTAGTCTGCTCAAGTAATTTAACTGCAAGTCTCTTTCTCTCAGTACTGTCTTTACAGCTCAGATGGTTGGGTACATGGAGCAGTGAGACCTAACTACTTGCTCATTACGGCAAACAGATGTAAGTAAATCGGAAGTTCATGTGCATGCGATTCCCTACATCAATCGCCCATTCTGCTTTACAACAGCTTTGCAGGACCATGGGACTGCTCAACTTGCCCTTCCCTGGGGGATGGCTCGTCCTCAGCTGGCCACCTGAGGTCCTGAGGGCCATCACTTAGGGAAGGGCGGTGGAGAGTATGAGCTCTGTCCAGCTCCTGAGACAGTTATCCATTTGGTCCTATTATTTTCTTGCTTGCCATGACTCACAAGCCTCACAATGTTATTTGAATGAGCCTAGCATAAATATTTTTTTAAAACACTCATTTGTTTTTGTTTCTGTAGCCATCCTTTCCAAAGCTACTTTCATTTCTTTCAATTCCTGTCTTTGCTATTTCATCATGAATTTACTTCCAGGCCTCTTTCCAAGGTATCTAAGGGTACCTGCATCAGAAAATGGCTCTCTTTCCGAAGAGCCTCTACAATTTTCATTTTAAATAATGAAAACCTAAGAATATTTTCCAGGGAAAATTTGATTATTTTTTAAAATGGAAAACAGGCACAGCCTATAGAAATTGCTTTAATTAGAATCTCGATTTTTCGCTGGACAAGTAATGATGTAACATTTGACAAGTAAATGTAGGCAGGAAGAGAATGCTTTTTCTTTTGACAACACTGGTTTACGATTTCTAGCCACTTGCAGTTCCTTATACTTCAAATTTACACCATATGAAATCATTGTCAATTATGCTAATCTTTTTAATACATATTCTTAATGTCGATAAAATTGTAATCTTTAAGACATATAATTGTTTTCATATTTTATCTTCCTCCAGGTTTGATAGGCAATGAATCCCTTCCCACACTTTCTTTACTTTTGGGCTTTCCCTTATAAAGCATGTGGTCTTAATACGATTTGACCTAGTTCTGTGTCTGTCTAATAAATGCATTTCTACTGTAGCCAGTTCTCCTAATCCTTTTGCTTTACTCTTACCTGACTCTCAGAGCAAAATGGAAAGTATTCCCGTGGCTTTTCAAAGCAAAACCAGATAATTTTTCCAGTTATTCCACATTCTAGTAGACGTATGTTTTTCCTATAGTTTATGCTATGTTGAAATACTACCATTATGCACTAGTGGACAATGAAAAACCAAAATGCCACAGAGAGCTAGTTACTAATTTTTAATTTAAAGAAGTCATTTTACATATTTTAGAAAGTTTTGCCATTTGCTTTTCAGAATGTGGAAAGCTTTCAGAGGTCTTTGTAAAGAAACTTTTTTCAATTTCCTCAGAAGTTTTCTTTGGCCAATGCCGCTTTCTGCTCAGTCACAGCCCCGGCACTGCCAGTCTGGTTATGTGCATTATTATCTCCCCCGATGTCTATGGAACCGGAGACTGCGGCATGCTCCCGTACACACGCATGTCCATCGCAGACCGTGCCCATGCCTTTTAGTATTTCTGCAACTGCAGCCACAGCTCTGTGCTCAGGATTCACGTTTCAATCCATTTACAATTTGCTATTTTTGATCACTTCTTCCTGCAGGTTATGTGCCTTTAATCCAGTTTCATTTATAGCTATTGATAACTTTGATATTTCATCCAGTCTTTTCTTGGCGTTATAGTTTGGGTTTATGATCTGAGAATGAGGAATGCTCTGTTAATAGTGGATGCCTTCAACGCAGTCTTCGGGAATTTTAGCAGCTCCTAGGACAGCACTTTGAAACTGTGGTCTCGTATGTTAAATTAGTCATCTTGCAGAAAAATTAAATTGAAAATAAAAGTAAATTAGTACTTTCTTGTTTCTAAAGCTGCACCATTTAAATGAGTATTTTTCCTAACAGAAACATATTGTTTACTACTTTGGAGAAACGGTACCAGTATGTGCCAGGTAATAAACAGAAACATTTACCTTACTAGCAAAGTCTTTTTTCCATAAGCTGCATACATTTATTTTTCTCTTTTGTTAGGACACTCTATTATATTTTAGCTTTTGTCAAGCTTTGAAGAGAGAATGTATCTAATTTCTGTTTCATAGTACTTCATAGCTCATTATAAATACAGCATGCTGCCAGGGTCATTCTTGAGCAGCATTTTGTACCAAATCTATAGTGTTAGGACGCCCTATTATATTTTAGCTTTTGTCAAGCTTTTGAAGAGAGAATGTATCTAATTTCTGTTTCATAGTACTTCATAGCTCATTATAAATACAGCATGCTGCCAGTGTCATTCTTGAGCAGCATTTTGTACCAAATCTATAGTGTCTTATAAGGAAATTTATTGTTTCAACACAGTGAATAAAAAGCCTCAAGTGAAAATCACTTGGGATTGATTCCAACTCTGATTTTTTTTTTTTTGTCATCTAACTTGCTTAGTGTCCTGATTTTTTTTTTTCCCCTTACCTGTAGGCCTATATTTAATTATTTACTCCACTAAACCTTAAAAAATGAAAGAAAAGTCCCCCCTCCCATTGGATCAAGCATATGTACATATTGACCAATAGGATAATAAATCAGATTAGAAGATACCATGATCATACAATATGACAATACTGTTTAATGAGTCATTTTTAAAAGTGTTTGCTTCTTGTCTTTGGTTGCTCTCACTGACTGGTCCCTTCAAGGGTTAGAAAATGCTGAGAACGGAAAGTCCATGGGCAGCCTTACTGCCTACTGTATAATTTTAATTGATTTTTCCTTTTGTGCCATTGGATGCTGCAGCTGCAGAAGGTGACTGTTTTCAGTTTTATACAGAAGATATTTACTAGCCATTTTAAAAGAAGAGAAAAATCTCTAATGCACTCCATGGTGTTTGGGTTTTTTTTTCTCCTTACATGCAGGACTGCAGGTAGGTAGGGAGCCCTGTGCAACTTCCAAGCTAACGGTGCTGGGGTCTTTATCACAAGTAACAGATCTTCCAAACACTGGGCAGTCAAGTCAGAAATTCCATAGGTCCATAACACCAAGCCAGACCATCATACTGATTAAGATGTCAGTGCACTTTAGTGAGTGTTTAGGAAAAGGCAGCTCTCTCCCCTCACACAGTTGTCATGATCTGGCCCTCTCTTGCTCAGAATACGTGCGGGACTGGAAGGCTTCAGACCATTTTCCTAGTCTAGTTCAATATAGACTATTAAAGTAGGATTGGGGGGACTGGGGTACAAAGTGAAAATGCATTCAATGTGCTTTTGAAACAGCTCGGCTATGCTCTGCTCTTTAATCATGAAGAACTGTAAAGTGTCAAGTCAGTCCTTAAAGTACTGGTAAATGGGAGAACAAGTGCTATGTACAGGAGGAGTGGCAGAGGCTCCTGCT
>NW_009611293.1:56784-75519 GCF_000690535.1 Cariama cristata
AGAACAGAGGTTACTCATCCGTACTGTACCTTGTGCTCCTTGATTGTGTTATACGAGAAAAACCAGACTTCTGAAAATAGAGAATCGACTTTAAAAAAACCTGATGACTGAAGCAGTGAAAGCATTAGCTTTCTCATTAAATGCTAGTTACTGATAACACTTGACTGACCTATATATGTCCTAAACAAGAAAAAGGTACTTCTAGAGTGCCTGGGGAAATTAGCCATGGCTAAATTTTCTTTACATTTCAGAAATTATGTTAATCATTTTATGCCTTCGAGTTTCATAATGTGGTTCGAGTTAGGGCTGAGCTAGGCAGCTGTTACTTATGCTGCTGGCCTCGTGCAGTGCAGTAGGCTTGCCGCCTGAATGAGAGCTTCAAGAGCCAGCCATAGCATAGCGGTATACTAATGAGCTGGCTAGCTAACCTGTTTGGCGCATATGGAAAGCGAATAAACCCCAAAGAAGATCTGAAATACTGAAAGAGCCCATGCCGTAGTATAGAGCCCCAGCACTGAGGAAGAGGGGACCCTAATCTGTGTTGCCTTCCCGCTGCCACTGCCCACCAAACTGCCCGGTGTGCTCCACATGGCGACTTCGGGCGGACGCAGGGCTTCTGTGCTCTCCAGAAGCCGGGGCGTTGGGTACCCTCCCTCCTGCTCTCCAAGCCCCGGCTCCAGCCAGGGGCACCTGCTGCTCCCCTTCCCAGAGCACGAACTTGGTGCCAGGCAGGGGAATGCAGGGCGATGAGGCATGGCACTCTTTTCCATTTCTTTCCACAGGACTTCTCCGGTGCTTTATGGGGAGGAGGGTAGCACCTGCAAGAGCTAGGCAAAAGGGAATTTTACCTGTATTGTGGAGAAACCTTGCGTCAGCTTTGGCTGTACACTTAACTGCCACATTTAGAAGTGTTCTGTAACCTATGGTAAGGGGTTGTGTTCATTTGTCTGTATACCTCAAATGCTGGAATAGTCATGTTTACACAGTGCAATAGTCCACAATATTTTTGAAAAATGACCAGTGACTTGGGACAGATGGCAACTTTAAAGACAAGCCTTTAGCCTTGTCCAAAAAAGGTTATAGTTCAGAATGATCAGACATCCATAATTCAGATGACCAGACATCCAAGTGAATAAACTTCAACCACCTACTTCAAACCTGCCATTCGACTCCTAGAGGTAGACCTCCCAGGTTTAAATGGATGTGCACACATCCTAAGCCTGCATGTCTGCACACAAATTCCTACCGAAGGACACAGAGAAACCCAGATTATGAGAAATGGCATATAATCAGTAGTACGTAGCACCAGGCTGACTGGCATGTGTTGTGCTGGCACTGCTCTTTCTGGTCCTGGGGGTGCGGGAGACAAGTTCTGTTTTCAGCCATCTGTTGATGCCAGCCCAGCACCTTTCAAAAGCACCATATTCACAGCAACAGTAATAACTACAGACAGCAGAGGCAAGATTTGGGAGCAGCAGTATTTTCCTGTTAGATCCTTCTGTCTCAAATAATGAGATGCTTGATGCCTGCCTTTTGCTGATAGCTGTCCTACTGCTTACTTTTTTAAGAAATGACTTGCTGATGAAAAGCCAAACAGCAAAATGCTAAATGTATTACTATGTAATTTCATGTGAAAAGAGATAAAACCAGCCTGTATCCTTGGATAATAACTAAATATTGGCTTTCTAGTAGTTGTTTTATCTTCACCCAAATCATCATTTATTGATGGAGACAGTTCGGTCTCTGGTTTAAATTGGATTTGCTGAAGTTTAGGTAAACTGTACATAATTTGTATGTATACCTGTAAAACCTTTATATATTGGACTAGCTGCAGTGTTGCCTATGTGATATCCTAATAGATCTTTAAATAATTAGCAGTGAATAGGAATATGGTAAATATGACAGGGAGAGGAACTAAGGAAATGTAGTTGAAAATATGATACTCATGAAGTTGTTATAATGCTATGTTATAGTAATATGAAGATAATCTACAGACTAAATACAGTTCCTGGGTGCCACAAGAAAGGACGGACTGACTCATTTGCCACCAAACAATTTCTTTTTCATATTTTCTAGAGCTGCTAGCACAAATATGGAAGATATAAATCTATACCCTCTGTTCAGTGTGTATTAGGGTAGTAAATCAGTGTGTGGAAGACTGGGGCTGACAGAAGCTAGGCACAGCTGCTGAGCCATGCCAAATGCAGGAAGGTGACCAGACCTTGTGGAAGCCAACGCAAAGCTCTGCAGACATCTGGGGGAGTCACTGTGGAGGAGAGAGCTGTAGTAAGCCCTTGCTCCTTGCACCTTACTCTGGCCCCTGCGTGTGAGTAGTAATTGCTTTATGCAAACCAGCCTCTCCCTCCTTCTCTTACAGTGCAGCTTTAGACAAGCAATTGGTTGGTAGATTTTTTTATCAGTAGGCACAAGGCAATGGTATTTCAGGCCTTGTGGTGAAGTTCCTGGGCTTTGTTTGTTGAGGAAGACAGTGAATAAAACTGACAATTCAGATGAAAAGAAACCAAAGGAGCAATTGTCCTTCATGCAACACATATTTAAACCTTGAAACCCTTGGCCAGAGAGCATTAAGTGTTTGAATAGGCTTAAAAAGCAAGACAGATTTGCTTGGACAAGTTTGTGGAATTGAAATATAACAATTTTATAGCATTGAAGCATTTATTTGGCACAGAGATATCACCTATATCCAGTGGGTGTAGCGCTCTGGAAAACAGTATTGGGAGGAGCTGTCATTATATGCCTGCTCTGTCACTATTCTCACCCTTTCACATCAATTATTCACCCCTTCTGGCCTTTTGGGGTTAAACAGACCTTTGATCCATCCTTGTCCAGCCATTATGATGCTCTAAAAAAATGAACTCTTTCACTTTGTAGGTGATTTTCTGTATGACTTTCTACACACAAGGTGCGATATCTGATACAGGCGAGACAATGGATGAATTAAGTTTGCCTTGTCATCCTTCTTGAGTCTCACCATATGCATATAAATAAGTTACGTTGAGTCCATGTTCAGTAGAGAGTTCAAGGGAGTTCAGCTACAAGGAAAACTGAATAAATTGGTGTATGGGGCACAAAGAATTACAAAATACTAAAGTAGAGAATTGAGATTAATTTACCTCCTAAAAACAACTAAATAACTAAATCTGATTTTTTACTCTTTTAGCTGTTCCAAACTGAAATTGCAGATTTCTGTCTACCAGATTTTAAGAGGCAGGTTTTGCCATTATTTGACTTTTTATAACATGTAAAATTACTTCCTTTGACTGCAAGGAAGCAAATGATGAAAGGAAAGTAAGTGTTCTTGTCAGCCATTACTCATAAAGTAAAATCCTAAAATGTTCATTATGAAGGAAAACCATCAAGAAATCTCTCCTAGCTGCATTACAATGTGAAAATGTTATTGGAATTAGATGTTTCTCACGAGAATAGAAAAGAGGTTTTTGTTTTCCTCAGCTATTTTATTACTCTTGTCAGTCACCAGCTCAGTTAGTGCACTCTGCTGCATTAGAAGTACCTCAAGGCTGCTGAGGCTTGAAGACCCCAAGAATTAGTGTCTGCATACGTAAGGTTCTAAATTATCACCAAAACCCCTCAAAAAATGTTGTGAAATTATGTCACAATATGGAAACTAGTTCCCAGAATGGTGCTTTTCTTTTACAGTAACTTTTGGGATGGATGCCTTCCCAGCTTGTGAATAAATCTAACTGGAGACTGGCTTTAAATGGATGTTCACCATTGTGTAATGTCTCAATAAGAGAACCAAGAAGTCTTAGCCTTTGGGGATGACAGATGTACTGCAGGAAGAAGTAAGAAGTTAGCCAGAAAATGCACACATTGTGGAAATATCACCTGCGTCATTAGTCCGAATCCAGATGGAGCACAGTCATTCATATGTGATATGTCTCTGGAAGATCAATGACTGTAAGTGACAAAATCCACCAATTAGGCAGGAGGGACCTCATCCTGGGAAAGATACTTTCTTCTTTTTGGTACATTTAAATTCCAAGTAAAACTGCCTTCTTTTTACAAGAATGTGTGCCATAAAACATACTCATGGGGCCAACTGTTGCTCCACTGCACTGTTAAAGAACCGGAATAATTTCAGTAGGAATAAATGAGAACAACATATTGTTGAAAAGATGTGTGAGCACAAGCATTTGCAAAACAACAAGGCTGTAGCTTTTCAGAAAAATGTTATAACGAAAGGAAGAGTTCGATTTCAGCAAACATTTTGATCATGTCTGTACATGGTATAAAGAAAGAAACCCAAACAATATATGCTGCTCCTTCCTCACTAGGGCAAATTAATACCATTAAATTACAAAGACAGGAACTCACACCTACAGGTGTTTTTTCAGGCTTTTTGTTTACTTTTTCATCTGGTAAGCTGCTGATCTTTTACTACTGTTGACTCATTGTCTGTATGCTTTACTGAGGAAACATCTCGATATGTCTATCCCACTTAAGGCTGTACTTCTTGTAGTTTCCACAGGATGTTATGATTCTGTAGCTGGCTGCTTACTTTCTGCCAGTTCCAATGAAAAAGAGCCCCAGGTCACAGAAAACAAGCAGCACTTCATGAAGGTCTTTGCTATTGTTGTTTCTTTCAGAAAAATGGGGGGAAAAAAAGAAAGAAAAAAAGGCTTTATCTAAGTTTGACTATTTTGTCTCTGTTTCCATGGGAACAAGAACAGATGAAGGCGCAATTGCCAGCCATCAGCTGGATTGCCTAAATGCTGGCCAAGGCAACTGACTGCTGATGAGGAGTTTCAGGCTCCATTTGGACTATCCACTGGGTTGCTAAATTTGAAATGGTTTCATCTTGCAGTGAGGAGAAACCGGGAACTGCATCACGTTTAAATAACGGTGAAAATATTTTTCCCTTGGATCTTTTCAACTCTTGTGATTATCAGGACAAGCTCAGAATAAAATATTATTTTACTAAGAGAAAGAGCACAAAGACAAGTAAAACTTTCCTGCTCGGGTGATTGAATGCTCTTGGACTTTTTTTCAATTTTTATAATACTTACAGAGTATGGAGACCAGTGGATATCACCTTTAACGTAGGTGTGTCAGCTCAAACCCTCAGCTGAATAAAAAGGGCGCCTAGTAGATACAGGATTAACAGGCCTGGGCAAAGGTTGTTCTTATTACCCACCCCTGACCATAGCTCCAATCCCTGACTTTCTCTACTACCATACCACACGGCTGTTCTAATATAAAACTTAACCTTCTGGCCCCAAGCCCTCTACTTCTCCTTTCTATCCCCATGCTGTGTACCTTCAAGCTCTCTTGCAAAGAAATCCCTTATCTTCTTGTGATCCCGGTCCCAGGCCCCTCCATTCTTCCTAAACTCGACCTTCTACCCCAGAGTCCCCAACCACCGGTTACTCACCACTTTCCTCCCCATGTCCCATTGCTGCGGGCGCCTGGTGTGGCCGTAGCACCGGCGGCTCTGCACTGCAGAGCCCTCCGTGCTCCCTCCTGACTCCGGAGGGATTTCGGGTACGAGGAGACAAGTTGTGTTTGCCAATAGTCCATCCAAACAAAGCTCTAAAGAGAGAAAAGTAGTGCATATGAAAAGGTTTATCCAGTGCTAAGGTAATGCATTTCTTTTTATTGCCTCTACCTGAAACTGGGCGTGTGAAAGGGAGAGTTCTTCAGACTGGTGCCACGATGTGATATAAACGGGCTTAGTGTTACTATGTGCAGTGGAGCTACACTGCCCTAATTTTTTTATGGGAGCTGAGAATCTGGTCAGCAGCTTACAGTACCTGCTGTTCTGTTTGTTTGTGCTCTGCTTCAGAAAACACAGAATGGGAGTGTTTAGCTACATTTTGTGCCAGCAAAAAAGTGCATAATATAAACTTCTGCATGAGAAACACTTTTCCTTCTTTCCCAATGGTTCACTCCGTCATTTTCAGGTATATTTGCCAATGTCTGACTTCCTTCTCTTTTTTTCTTAGAACATCCCACCCAAATTAAGCATCTCAGAAAAAAAAATTATAGCCAAGTTTCTGACTTAGGCAACTAATAATTTTGTATTAAACATAAAACAATAATTGACGGTAAAATAAGAGAATAAAACATCAGGCTTGTCTTTAGTTCTGTCCATGCAAAGTAATATTTTGGTCTGGTATAATTTTAGAGAGTTCAGTAGAGCTCTTCAGCATGAATTTACAAACCAATCGTGACCTCAAGTGGCATGCTTTTCATCTGAATAAAATACCTGCCAAAGTACATTAGCATTGGAGTTGCTAGGTGCCACAGTATTCAGATCTAGCAGGGTCTGCATTGAGTGTTTCCAAGATTATAAGCAGGGAACACATCTGTGCCTTAATAGCTTACATCTCCCTTTTACCAGTCCTGCAGTCACATTATAAAAATACAATAGGAACACCACCTAGGACCATATTTTTAAATTAAGCTGTTGCAATAATTAAGCTCTGTGTGTGTGTGTGTTAATAGAAAATGAAAATCCAAAGAATTGTTCAACTCTAACAGCCAGTTCTCCCTATGTAGGTTTTGCCCTTCTTTAAGGCTGGATAATGAAAGTAGGCTGTTTGTGTTCGGGGTTGGCTTTCAGCTCTTTCCTCCTGAAAAGTGTCTGGTGAGAGACTGAAATCTGCAGCAGGCAAAGGTTCTCAGCAGCCTCTGAGAGGATCAGACTCTAAATGTGGCTTTCAGACATAAAAATTAATTCATACGCCCCTATTTCAAATGCTGCTTGAGCCAGGCTTGTTTGTTGGTTTTTTTAATTGCAAAAGCAGTTTCAAGGTGTTTTGAAGAAACCGGTTCCCTGTTTTGTAACCATGTTATTGAGCAGGATTGTTTGGAAACCAGAGCTAGCAGCATCCTCCTAGGGGAGGAGGTGGGGAGAAAGGATGAGAGCTGTTGGCTACAGACTCAAGCCACCCAAATAATTTCTGAATGTGGAAGCCTGACTTACTGACAGCCAGGAGGGAAGTACCCAGGACCGATCAGTGAAGTGCCTCAGGAAATGAGGCTGAGCTAAAAGCCTGGCCACATGAAGGACCTTCCCGTCTGTCACGGTTTTCAGGAGGATTATTGTAGTGAGTTTCTTAACAGGTGCTACAGACAAATACATGATGTCTAAAATACCAGTGGAGATGATACAGAAAATACCCATTTTTTTCCAAATGACACTGCTAAAAGCCACTCTTTGTTGACATCCTAGGCTCCACTGTAAGGAAAGAAGCGTGGCAAACTGCGTCCCTTCTGTTGACTTTGCTAGATGTCAGCCTTAAGGAGACCTGCTGATGGACTGGGCTCTCGAGGGCCTGGTCATTCAGACTTGTTGCATCCTCATGGATGAACTAGAACTTTACCAAGAACACTCGAGCATCTGCAAGCTTTCCATCCTGAGTGTGCTCCAGCCTGTGCCTGGGAGAGCTTACTTAGGGCTGCAAAGTAGCCAGGTAAAATGAAGGCCCAACACTTAACCACCTGCAGTCAGAGTAGTGGGATAGGTCCCATGAAATTTCAGCCGGATGCTGCTGATCCTTCTGTGCAACTGCAGGAGAGCAGGCTATGTGAGCTAAATGCATGCATATGTGAAGGTATGAAATTGCTTATGGGGAGATTTTCAAAAGAGTAAAAGGGATTTGGAAGCATAAATTCAAAATCAGCTTTCACTGAAATTTGCCCTCCTCTGTCTCAGCTGTTTTTGGTAACAGATGCTGCTAGCCATCCATCAAAGTTTAGCAGTAAGCACATGAGCTTGCAGGAGTTTAGATATAGAAACCAACACCAAGAATCACACGCCCACTGGTACAAAGATTAGAAGTGCAGTTCAGTCTGTTTGTGTTGGAAAAAGCAGTCCTAATAATTTACCTCTTTAACTTGTTCTTCACCTCAGCAGCTGGGATACTGGATAGGTGGAACTTTCCCAGAAAAACATGAATGCGATTTCTAACCTGAAATTATCAACATAAGAACAAAAGAAGGCATCAGTGCTCTGACCTTCCCCATTTTACCTGTTTTTCTTTGATGAGCCAGAATTTCATCTGCTTTAAACAGGAAGCTCTGCTGTGACAGAGTTGTAGTTCTGTTTGACTGTTGGCTCTTCCCTGCTGTTTAAATGTCAGTTGTTTGGGATTTGCAAAGATGTAAGGCTGTAAAACAGCCTGTGAAGGACTGTCACTCATAGAGCCCAAGAGAAAATCTCTTTTGTAGCAAACTGGGTGGGGAGATGAGCAACAAAAGGGGGGCTATTTCAAGGATGCTATAGTGCTGCCAGCATCACATGCAAAGGCCTACGTATTTTTTTCCCCGGGAACCTACCCTTTCAGCAACAGAGCCAACACGATAAGTACCTGTCTGCACCAGAAGGGACAAGCAACTTTCTGTGTAACAGGACAAAACAGATAAGCAAAACACCTTCTTGAGGTAACGTTCAGTATCTTTCAAGTTACATCACTGTCAAGAGGCATGAGTAGTGTGGACTGCCTCGTCCTGCCCTCTTGTCCCGTCAAGCACCCATGCAGCTCTTTCTGCTGCTTTCTTGGTGCTGAATTACTGAGTTTTCCATAGTGATTTGAAGTAGCTGTTGAAGTGATAGGCGTGGGGGTTTTATACAGAAACCAAACTTAGCATTATGCAGCCAAAGACTAGTCTCCTTTATAGTACCAAGCTATACAATACATCCCATATATATAATCTCACAGAGAGAGAAAGAAAATTCCTGGCATCACCTGTATTATATCTCAGAGAAGTAGTAAACTAAGCAATAAAAATGAGGGATTGGATTTATTCTTTTTAATGGATTGGAACAGCTATATTCTACTATAGGAAAATCAGAGAAGCCAGAAATGAGCTGTATCATATATATGCAACACGTGTATGAGATTATGAAGTGTTCTAAGAGTTTGTCAGGAATAGCTAAATAATAAACATGAAGTAAGGTTAGAGGAAGTTACTGCCTGATCTTATAGCCCAAGCTAGAAGAAGAGATTATGAGAGACACTAGACAGTAATTTATCAAGAACAAGCTGACACACCATTGGGGTTTCCAGCTAACTTAAGAGTCGGAAAGGCAGCTTCTTCTGATGTTTAAAATCAGCATTCATAGCATAGGCACAAGTGCTAAAAGGGAAAGGGTGATGAATGGGATTGATAAACCTGCAGCATCCTTTTAGGGTGTATTTCAAGCCTAGGCTTTCAAATAGCAATTATGGAGGGTGTTATTTTTCATTTCCATTTTTGTCCTGGTAATCAATTATACACAAAGTTGGATAGCAGCCCTTTTGCTTCCTTTTTAGAAGAAAGTAAGCAAATAAAGATTCTGAATGTAATGACTTCTCTTTCTTTCCATTTTCTACCTTCTATTGCAGTAGACTGAGCTAACCATGGATTTTCAAATTTAAAGAAATCAAACTTACTGTATGCAGTGAGGCTGCCTTTGTTATAGTCTAATGCTTTAATTTCTAGTTCTGCTTGTCCTTGCAATTATTGGTCTGGCTTAAGATGACTCATGTAGGATTTCAACACTGGAGACCATAAACTGTGCATCCCTATTGCTAAAGTTTCACCAGTCACCAGGAATTTCACAGAACCAGGAATTTAATGTTACCCAGCTGGGGTTTCTTGACTCCTGTGTATCACACTGACTAGTACAAGTTCCATAATTCTTTGTGTTGCTGTGTTCCTCTACTGCAAGTAACCATTATTTCTAAGCTTACACAGTATGTAGGTTTTAAGCCCTTTGAGACTGAGACCTCATTTTATTTTACATATAGTTATAGATGTAGACATAGATCATACACATATACAGATACATATATGCACAGTTCATACCTGTTACAATAGCTGTGCAAAGCAAATAAGCAACAACAACAATAATGTTGACTGGCCATATAGAAAACAGGACAGAAATATTTTGCGGTTTCATATTTTTGCTTTTGGAGAGCTACAGCAGCCTAGTTATTGGCTTTGTTATTTGTTCACAGCAACCACAACTATACTACTAAGTTAGATTGGGGTTTAAGCACAGTACTTGGGAAAAATCCTTGCTGGCTGTACATTGGCTTACCCTTTGTAGACAGATGGAGGATCTCCTTCTCCATGCAAGGAAAGTCAGACACAGAGGCTATAGCTCAGTAAAACTGGGCAGTGCACTGTTCTTCTGGCCCTGTGGTCAGACAATGTATACCAGCAGTAGCTTGCCTTCAAATTTTGTTGTATTTAACCTTAGGGCTCCTCTGCATCTTGTGTAGTGTCCCTCTATCCCTCAGACATATCTTCAAAGACTTTGGAGTCAAGGGAGAGCTGTATTGCAGCCCATCAGAGAAGGGTTTTCATAGCATGAACGACTGGGTGTGTGCTATACATCCTGAGAGGTGGCACTGAGGGCATGTTTGAGGTCCTGTCACCATCCACGATAGGACAGTGCTGGAGGACAGAGAGAGAACCACATCGGTCTTGACTGGGAACAGTCTGTTGTGCGTGTACATAAGCTCTGTCTGGGAGAGTGCTAGTTGGTGGGGTCCCAAAGAGTGCCAAGGAGCATGCTAATTCAGTGGTGTGGACTATCACCAGCATACTGCTCAGCTCACTCTCTATTCTTGTTTTATTTAGCAAAATAATTGTTACTGGAGGGACTCCCAGCCTGTTTCTACAGAGTCTACCAGCACCGGCTTCACATACTACTATGAAGTGGCCGTCAGCTTTTTGTGCCTCAGGGCATGTCAGTGCTGGAGACAGTGGGAGGTACCAGACCAAGCCTTAATCTAGCGCTAAGGCACACAGGATGAGCCAGCCCGCGAGGAACTCAGCCATGGCTACCATGTCACCAGCCCGGCCCAACCGACATACAGCTATCTGAGCTCCCCCTGCGCCGGTACGCATCCGTGTGCTCAGTACGAGGGTGTCTGTGGCACCTACTGTCAGCTGTCGCTGAGCTCTAGAAGCTGGACTACGCTGAACGTGAGAGGCAGCAGACGTGGGTGGCACTTGCACGCTTACACCCTGTGGAGTCACCTGCAGCAGCGTGTAACTGGGATGAAACACCACCAAATGCAACGTGCATTGTCCTCACGGTGGCACGAGCAAAGATTCAAAGCACTTGAAAAACTGATTCACATTTCCCCAGCCCAGCTGCTGGGAGCCATCCTCACAATCCGCTGGGAAAGCATGTCCCTACCTCAGCTCCTGTCTTCGGGTTTGGTGAGGAATGGCTGGATAACTGTGGCCATACTCCACTAGGATGAGCTTGTCTTGAGCCAGCATGCAATGACAGCAAGGCTAGCTGTTTCACCAGCTTGGTCACCTTAAATACATTAAAAAGTCACAGTGCTGCCAACAAACTTTAAAATCCAATTGGGTACAAACAGCTGTAATTTTGGGAGATGCCAGTAAATAGGAGAATTGCCTTAGACTTCTCTTTTTCTATGCAACCTTGAAGGGATAGAAACAGTTTGGTCCCATGGATGTGTAAGCATAGACGCTACTGTTGAAAATATCCTGTATAGCAGGGTTAGTAGATTATGAGAGCTGTGAAGTATACAAATAAAAGTCTGTTTCGTATAAACTCCAGTTGTGCACATTCAGCGCCAGGTCCGAGAGGCAGCCCACTGTCTGTTTCTCTTACGCAGTATCAGCAAGACAAAAATTATAGTAATTTTTTTCAAGCTAAATTGTGCCTCCATCATCAGATACATAATTCCACAGTCCTTAAGTTCTATAGCTTGAAGGTCTCTTCCTTCCAGAGGTGCTCAGTGAAGTTGGAGAGCAGAAATATTTTAATGCAAGCACCAATTTTTTCACATATGCCATCTGAAATAAGCTTATGAGGAGTATATATGCATTATTCGTCCCATGTACTGGCTAGAATTAATAACACATCCATTGCTTCTGCTACATTATCAGTACAGAGCTGTTTATCTATATTGCATTTAGGTGAAGTAATGTACAGACACAAGTTTACTTGCTTGAGAACGTGATGTGAATTTTAAGGCTCAAATGATCAGGGGAATTTCTCCTCAAAGTTACTCAGTTTCTCTGGGCAACACTGTCCTTTGCACATACAATTGATCTGTGTCTTCATTTGCCCTGGTTTCATTTTAACACGTTCCTCTCACCACTCAGTCTAAGGGAAGAAGGAAAGTCTATAAATCAATTACATCCTCACTACCCCCATTTTTGCTCTCTTGCTTCTTGAAGCAGCCACTCATCCTCTGACTTTCTTACTTCTCCAGTTTTAGCAGCTTCAGATTTCCTCACTGCCCTTGTATTAGTTTTCTTTTAAAATAACATCCAATTTAATATTTATTAAAAAATGAAGATGAGATATGAAAATAGCTATTGATTACATAAATAAGCATTTATACTGCAGAATTAAAAACATGGCTTTTCAGCAACACTAACCTTGCACAGATTTATATACATGTCCTAGCTTCTTAGGGCAAAGAACCTGTAATTTGGCACAAAGTAGCTCCCTTATTGTGCAGCAGCATTTATAATGACAGTACCACGTAAATAACTCAGGGATCCAAAGACAAAAATTCATTCCTTAAGGTCATTATCTAGCTTAATATAAGAAAAATCCCTGAGGGAGTTTAGAAACTGTGAAGCAAGGAAATGGATTATACTAGTCTGTGAATTCAGTGATTCTTTTGTGGTCTGACAGATAACATGCAGATAATGTTTTCCATTCAGTTATTACTCTGTGTTACCTAACTTATTAATATTTTGGCAGTGTATGTATGTCCATTACACATTTTATAGAAGACATACCAACAGACAATTATTGCCAACAAACTTAACCCTACCAAATAGCTTTTGCACAGCTCTGCTGTACAATTTATGTATAAATAGCTATTTATACTAAAACCATTTCTTGCCCAGGCTTAGGCCCTCTATTTTAATCACTTATGCCCTCAAATCTGTTTTTTTCTCAGATTCACAACGATATACTTTCTGCTCATAGTCTGCCACTTTACGTGGAGTTCACAATCTCAGCGAAGACTATTTACTCACAGGGCTAGGTAAGAGGTTCAGACACATACCAAAGGTCCAGCTTCACTGGCCTCCCATAAGACCCCGGCAAGCTTACTCAGGATTGCTTCTCCTCTTGCGGTCCAGTGGCTGCAGCCCCGAACGGGCACCGTGACTTGAAGCAGCACGGTGCTGTGCCGGCAGGCGCTGGTCCCCAGCTGCTGCGTCTTCCTCTGAGGTGCAGGTGTGGACGCCGGGGGAGACTGCGCAAGCACAGCTCGCCTGCCTCCAGCCTCGAGCTGCCCCGTGCCCGGCCAGCGCTGGGAGAAAGCACGGCCGCAGCTGCACATAGCTAACCGTGCGCTCCTCCCTACTCTGCTGCCTGAGCCCCAAACACTTACGTTTCTGCAAGTAAAATTTGCAAGGTGTCAAAACGTCTTCTTCCAAGGAGGCCCATAACTCAGTGCTGACCAGCTAAGATCCTAGATCACGTCCGATGGGATCCATGTGGTGGGTAAGTCTCCCTTCCATAAGCCAACCTCAAATAAAGGCCCAAAGACCCACCCAGAGATCAGCACGGTGCTACTCACCTTGCTCTCCCCACTCTCCTCCTGCCTGTATTGCAGTATCTTTATAGAAGTACTTATGAAGAACATGGCAGGGCCCAACTTAAAGTCTGTCTATCTCTGTCTTCATATCCTTAGCCCGGAACCAGAGTGCCATGCAAAGTTCATATCCACCTCCCGTAAAATCATGATGTTCAATGTTTACTCACTTTCTATACAACAGAATAGCTCTAAGAAGACATACGTCACTGCCTCAGGAGCAGCTGCAGTGTGCTGGCTAGGTCATTCTCCTGGGAACTGAGGCGCGTTGATTCAAATTCTTGCCCTGAATCAGCGATGACACTTCATTTTGGGTGCCCTACCGCCTACTTGCAAATTCTTCAATGAGGGTTGCTGGTGGTGTTCTTTGGCTTTGTACAAAACTTGTACCTATTCAATGGGAAAAGAATATAATGCTTTTTAAAAAACTAACTAAAGCACTGACGGGTGAACGGGGAGACCTGGATTCCAGATCCTATTTCAGGCAAAGCAGGGGCTCCCCTGCAGACTCCTCAGTTCAGTGGTTAAAGCCTGCTTATAGGTTTGCTTTCCCTTAGGGGGAAGCGGGGACAAACCCCAAGTTTCCACATCCTTCTGACAGGTGGGATTTGGGGCAACTCTGAGGGATATTCCTACCTCATTGCTTTTGGTGAGAAAAATCCCTAATTTTCCTCCAACATGAAGGGGTACTAACATGCATAGCTGTGTTTGTGAAGAAGCCAAGTCCTGAGGAGCAACTAAGCTATGCGACAGGCTGTGCGTGCTGGCTCTTCCACATCCCATCTTCAAGTGCCCGCAGGAAAACCCCCACCCTGCAGCGGGATGCTGTGCGGAGGTTTGTGATCCTGAAGCAGGCGCTGACCCAGGCACCAGCTCCACAAGGCAGCGAGGAAAGCAATGCAATAAATCAGTGCACCAACGTTGGCTCAACATGATGGCTGCAGAGAAAGCTCAGGAAACAGTAAAATAAAGATACCATGAAATAGACTGAAAGATAATTTGTAATTAATCACTTTTATACAGGATGATGTAAAGCAGACTTTTAAAATTACAGAGAATTAGCCCGGCAATTGTAGCTCTAGCACACAATCATGGTTATTTCAAAACTGTCCATATACCGCACTCTAACAGGCTTAAAAGAGTTGAAACAACTTCTAAATCATTTGCTTTTTAAAGAAAGCAGGCTATTTGTGGCAATAATACTTTTGATGAAGGGTTCAGAGTCAACTGTAACTGATGCATATGATTGATGTCCATAATAATTGCACACTTCTGTAATCCTTCCTCACCCATAAAAGTTTTGAGCTTGCATTTTGGATATTATTAATATTCAGACAAAAATAACTTGTGGACAATATCATGTTCTCAATATAGTTGAGAATTAATCTATTTTCGTAAAACTGTTTAAGAATGATGGATACTTTTTCCTGCTTGAGCAAACACTGTCTAATTCTCTAGACCTCCCTTCTCTGTTCATGAAAATCCAAGTCCAAACGATTTCATGGATATTTATAGGATGGTGCCAAATACTGCACACACAAAGATGAATTTCTCCACTTGATAAAGATCTGACACCATTCATTACACTGGTAACACTTCAGTACTGGAGTTTTGTTGGGTTTTAATTTGTAAGAGAGAACACAATGAATTTAGGAACAATGAAAAATGGAGAGAAAAAAAAATGAGGCAACTGAAATGTAAAAAGAAAGAGAATCCAACTGAAAGTATCACACATTTTTATTCTAGATAGGCAACAGGGCACCTTGGAATAAATATGGACTGAAATTTTCTTTGTCTCTTTAATGAGCTCAAAGAAGCTAAACAAAGACGCCCAAGAGTTGAACATTGCTGTGCACAACACAGTAAACAGACTAAAATTTCATACCTGAGTCAAAAAAGGAATTTGACTATTAACTACAGCATGCAGAATAACTGATAAGTTATCACATAAACCTAGAATACTGTTATTAGGTTACAGTCATTCAGATGTTCTTTATTTTTACAAAGGCTAAAGATGGAAAAAGCTCCAAGGTGAGATGAGTATGTGACATAAAACCACAAAAAGGAAAAGCACATTACCATCTAGCAGCCTTTCCAGGGAATCAAAATTATCTGCTGTTTTATTATCCAGGGAGAAAGCAGCAACAATTCAAAGCCTGTGGAGTTAATAACATGTTAAGACATTTAAGCAGGTCCTGAAAATTAAAACATTGGCAGTTTATGAAGTGCTCACAGAAGACCCGAGCCTGCCCTGCAGCCCCTGCCCTCAAATGCCACTTCAAAGCACTGCGCTTCTGAACTGTTCCCAGTGCAGAATGAAAGGCAGGGATTTGCAGGGAATGACTGATCAGGTCACAGGCATGTGATTTTCTCACCAGCATAACCACAGCCAATTCTTAAGGAATGACTTTTTAACCCATTTGATCGACCAAAACCCACATTTCATTTTATGTTGAAACTTGACCTTTCTTCACATTGAATCTGTTGTTTGCGTGTTGGTTATTTTTTTTTTTTCTCTCTTTTCTTTTTTTCCCCTAATCCATTTCAAATGCTCTGGTTTGAAGTACTTCAGTACAAGTCAAAAAAAGCAGTAACACTTCTCTTCTTAATTCCTTTATCTTCGCAAAAGATGCCTGTGAGAGAGAAGGGGTCTGAGAAGTTTGAGCTTGAACCAGTACAGCCTATTCCTCCCAGACAGGCTTCATTCTCCTGGCAGAATTCTGCTCTCCCTGATCTCCATATCCAACATAAAAATTACCTTCTCCCACCATCAATATTCCTGTGCTACAAATCAGCCATTTGCCTTCCCATAGCAAAACCAGCAAACTCTGCCTTTGTCATTTAGGCTGGTCAAAAAGAGATGGAAGGGATGGGAGCGTCTCTCACCCTGTTAGACAGCTGTAAACAAAGTCTCTCCCTTTTATTTCCCTGTAGTTGTATAGTTACACACTCGCAATGCCAAACAGCTCCCCTCAAATCATTCCATCTGCCTTGACTTCCCTGCTACTTTTCTTTCACCATTTATGAATAAAACTACGCATTAAAAATGCGTGTGTCAAAATGGATTTATCCCTTTGTCCACACCACACTGATTTCTTTTTTACAGTCAGACATCTTAGACATTGGTAGGTTGTGTGAAAGAGTCTCCAGGGAATTGAATCCTCTTTGCTTCTAATTTCTTCCTGGCTTTGAAAGCTGCCGATACTTCAGGGTGGATGGAGTCCAGCCGCTGCTCGCACTGGAAGGCTGTGAGGAAGGCTGTCCTGTAGTTGTTATTCATCCAGCCATAGAGAAGGGGGTTAGCAAACGTTGAACACATGGCAATGACATGAAACACTGTGTAGATCAGTTTGTACTCTTTCAGGTCTAACACCTGGCTGTCAATGTCACTGACTAGCTGGAATGTGTGAAATGGCAGCCAGCTGACAGCGAACACCACAACCACACACACCAGCATCTTGGTGGTTTTTCGCCGCCGATGGTGGTAGTGGTCACTCCCCGCCCCAGGACTAACGTGGCTCTTGAGCTTGGTCCAAATTCGGGTGTAGGCGTAGGAGATGACTGCCAGAGGCAGCACATACTGGATCAGGAGCATGGAGACGCTGTAGATGGTGCCGTAGTTGAGCTGCCCCTCCCCTGGCCACTTCTCAGAGCAGACCACAATCTTGAAGTCAGGAATGATCTCAATCAATGAGTATTCACGGAAGATGGCCAGAGGACTGGCCAACAGGGCACTGACTGCCCAGGCAACTCCTATAATCAGGAAGCTGATCCGCTTCGAGATTTTGCTTTCCAAGTGGTAGACAATGCAGCGATGCCGATCCAAAGCGATCACAGTCAACGTAACAGTAGACACATGCACAGCAAGAGCCTGCGCGTAAGGCACCAGGTGGCACAAGACCGGGCCCAATTTCCATTCACCCAACAGCGTGTAAACCAAAGTGAAGGGCAGGCACAATGTATTCACCAGCAGGTCAGCCACAGCCAGGTTGGCAATGAAGAAGTTAGTCACTGTGCGCATGCTTTTGAACTTGATGATCACGTGGATCACGAGGGAGTTTCCGATCACCCCCAGCAGGATGATGGAGCAGTAAGCAAAGATGAGAATTATCTGCACTTCAACTAGTGTTGTGCTGTCCGTCAGTTCTGGTTTAGGGTCCAGAGCCAATTCGTTGAGCGGTGTGGTGTATCTCGGCAAGTACAGCTTGGTGAACAGATCCATCTTCATTTCATCGGTCCGGTTTTCTTCACCTACTGCTTCCAAGGGCCCCATCCTTGCAGCAGCCTGGTCTAAGCAACAGAGCTGTCCCTGAAAACAAAATAGTACAAGAACACGTGGAGAAATCAGTCTGCAGAGGCTAAGGCAAGAAGTAATGAGCTAAAGCTACAGCTCTTTCCTCCTCTTACCCACAGTCTACATCATGGAATCAAGAGAAGATCTGTCTTAATATATTTAAATTTTGTTGCCCTTACATTTGAAGCTTGACCCCATAATATTATTCAGGCACGACTCCTGCTGAAAATTGGGACAGATTTCAAAAGCATTTCAAAGACAAAGTTTGCCTAAGTAAATGCAGAAGGATTAAGATCCTGCTGGGCAGCATATCCTTTTTCACAATCCACTACCTAAAACTACTGATGATTTAGCACAAAACTTCCATTAATACCTATGGAAATTCTACATGGAACAGCACCATTCAGACTGTTATTGGCATAATAATCTTCCATCTTTTCCTTAATGGGAAGTGTTGCCTTTAAATAGTTACTAAATTCTTATAGGTTTATGCCCCTCCTTAACACCAGAGAACTAATTACTGAGATTTTTCTTTAAAAAAAAACCCAAAATTTCTTTTAGGAAAGTTTGTGCCACAAGGCAAGCAAAAATACCACTCTAATAGAAGAGAAATAATAGCGTTTCTCTGAAATTATTGCATAACCTACTCATGCTGAAATTAACTCAAGAAGTAATTAAAACTCAGTTATATATAATATTTCCTTTCTGTGTAACATTTGAGAAACACAGCTCCTTGGAGGCTGCCAATCAGGGATTCATTCCTGACTGCAGTCATAGAGAAGAGCAGATCATTCCCCTGATGATGTCAGTAAGAATCTCACCACTGGCATCAAAATCACGTTTTGTTGCCTTCCCTACAGAGGA
>NW_009611293.1:75550-77432 GCF_000690535.1 Cariama cristata
TGAGCCAAATTTTATGTTGCCGTAAGACTTCAGTAGGCACGGATGGAAATATGGATGTTTTACAGTTAATTGCTGACTTGGACTTCAGTCCTGTGTAAAATGTGCACGTCCCCATGCAGATTGCCCAGACCATGGGTGGTATGCTACGTGAGCACTGCACACCTGGGCACTCCTTGGTTTGACCTGGGAAAATACTCAGAAATTGCCAGTGCCCACTGGGAAAATACCACTCTGCCACTGAGGGGAAAGCCAAATCTGAGCTACTAACTGTACTTCCCCATTCATACATTCCCTAAGGAAAGCAAGAGTAGAGAAGAAATGTCACTTTCCTGCCATCAGGTGTTACACATAGCTTAATCCATCTCAAATTCAGGTCTGCCTAAAGAGACAGTCTAGCTACTAATGCCTTTGGTTTCACATAGCTTTTTAAAGAAAACTTTTTTTAAAAAATCAGATCTACTTCATTGTAGGTTTTCAACCCTACCTCTGCCCCCATTAACTATCTATCAGTGACATCCTTTGGTGTGGTTTCCTAAATGAGAAAGGAGGGTTGTCTACCAGCAGGTGACTGAGCCCGTTGTGTTTGCTTGCATCCCACACAATATCCCAAAGAATTTCTCAGCGCAAGCTCTTTTTGCAAAAGCAACAGATCAACTGCATGAACTGAAAGGTAATTTTCCCCCAACCAAACTCCTCTCTTTAGTCTACATTTACTGTACAATTAATAGTGTAAGCCTGAGATGTCAAGCACCACAAGATATGCAGCTGAGATGTGCCAGCCGTTCATATAAGGTTACCCTGCAGATTCTAGTAATATCATCAGCTATCAACTACTAGCCTAAGCACAGGTAGCAGGAAGGGATTATTCCTCATCAATACACCTTTAGTCCACCAGGTTAAAAAACGTAAGAGATCCACCACAATTTGCACAGCCAAGGCTATGCAGAAGTTCAGAACTCTGCTGAGCTCTTTCCTTCAACTCGTGTACCTACACCCAAGAATTATGCTTGCATATATGATTAGAGTAGAGATTTGGTGATGTCCCAGGACTGTCAGGTGCTCCAAAATCTCATAAATTTTTCAGTGCAACATAAGAGCACGTCATATTTACACACTGTAGTAGAAGGGTGAGAGGGAAGGCAAATTTCACAGGTTTTTCCCTTCTTCACCATAAATCCAGGCAAGAGGATGTAGCTCAGCCAAAGAATTTTGCACCCCTTTCTTCCCCAAAATATTTTCACCTGTTTCTCTAGTCCCTGACTTTCTATTGATTCCTAACTCCACCCCCCCCCCCTTTTTTTTTTAGCAAAGCCTTCTTTTGTTCTGCCACTTTTATTTGTTACTGCCCTGTTTGGGCTGACGAAAGGCGTTTTGGTCTTGTCAGTAAGACAAAGCTGAGGGAGGGAGGAGGATGACCAGAGTTTCAAGCAGAGATGAGCTGGTGTGTCAGTAAGCAACGAAATAAATCGGGCCAAGTTTGACATTGTTGGTGGGACAGTTAAGTGGTTAAAGAATCAGCTGCTTTCAGAATATCGGGGGAAAACTGAGGTGGCATTTGATACCTCAGGTAGCGTTTGATAAGACCCTTTCTGCTCTTTTTTGCTATAAACTCTCCAGCTGACAGCATTTATTTGCACACCTTGCATACTGCACAGCACTGGGGTTTCATTCCAATTTTATCTCCCCAGCAATTTCCCCCGAAATTTATTCCAGCTTTTTTTCCCCCTGAGGGGTGCTCATCGAATTGCCTCTAACTTTCGGGAGAGGAAGGTCCACGGAGGATTTACATCGGTTCTGGGAGCAAGTACGTAGAAAAAGCGAGATACGTGGATTACATTATCAATCAGCATTTCCATGAGGACCGCAGTGTCGGCGCTGGGGA
>NW_009611294.1:0-278 GCF_000690535.1 Cariama cristata
AAGTGACCCCATGTTTCCTCAGCCACCATGATTAACCATCACTCCGGCTGGCTGCAGCAAGCGGCAACCACTTCCCACCCCTTTTCTTCTCCTCCTCCCTATATCCCATTCCTGGCACACCCATCCAGGATTGCCTATTGGGGAAGGGAAAGGGAAGAGATCTCTCTGTAGATCCACCTATTCACTGGGTGTCTGCCTATTTGTGAGCCAGGTGTTGGTTTTTCCTCTTCTTTGCTGCATAATAACCGGCTTGTTAGTGGCAGGGGGCGGGACGCCCG
>NW_009611294.1:309-5283 GCF_000690535.1 Cariama cristata
TCCTCCAGATCTCTCCCTCCGCTCCCATTCGTGTGGAAATAAAGATGTGTAAGGCAGTGGGAGTGCTTGGCCTTTGGAGTCTTGTTATGCAACTGCTGTGAAAGCGATGTTCGGGGCTTGTGTCAAACCCAGGAGTTGAGGTAGTTGCTGGCGTTCCCCAGCCGCCGCTTTGGGGTTACGGCTGTTGTAGGGTGGATGAAGATGACAGTTCGGGTCTCAGGCGGTGGAAGCGCACCAAGAAAATGCAGAGTGTCCCCCAAATCCGGATGGTGATAAAGAATTAAAGCTGAACTCCGTTTCTACACGCAACACCCCCTCCCCATATTTTTGTGACTGCCCAGTTTTGAAATCCGTTTTTTTATTTGTATGTTACCTTTCACATATTTTCTTTAGTTGTGTCTGTGTTGCAAAGATGTAGCAATATTGTGACTTCCTAATTTTCTGTATGTTTCTGATTCCGAAGCTGAGATTGCTGTGGAAGCCTTCATAGTGGCACGATTCAGTGTGTTTGCAGTTTTTTCTTCCTGACAATGAATTTTCTAAGAATAATTGCTCACCGTCGTTTGATTATAAACAAATAATTTTTTCTGCATGTATTCCCTTGCCCGCTCTCCACCAGTACGCTTTTCAGTTTATATCAAGTGCTGTCTACTTTCAAAGCTAGAGCTAAAAATATTCTAGAATTAATCTTTCCTCAGGATTATACTGAAATGCTAGTCTTGGACTTAGCAGGTGACTTTGTTGTCAGCAGAAGTTTCAGTGCTCAGTTCTGTTATTTCACACGATATTACTACCTTTCTCTTAACACAAACAACTTTTTAAAATATTGAGCTTAAAGGGCCTTGTTTGCTGTCGTAAACGGTAAGCGATTGCGTTAGGTCAATGCTGGTTGTTGGTGAGGAGCTTCTGTAGCTGAGAAACAGAACTCTGTTATTAACCATGTTTTGAAGACAATTTTTGGCACACTCCTTTCACGACTGGTTTTATGCTGACCACTGCAGTTCACACACTGTTTTATTCATACCTGATTACCCTTAGAAAGAAGATGCGGTGATTGTGCATGACCCTTGTAGAGAATGGATGATTCACAGAGGTCCAGATGTTTGCACATCTCAAATGACTCTTTGTTTTGTGATCGGAGAATTTGGAAGAGAGAGCTCAGAAAGTGTGGATTAGGTATTAGCTACAGGAGTTCCACATGAGATTTAGGCGGTATAGATAGTGTTGTGATGTAACTAGATCTAACAGAAAAATATTGAATCACAGTAGCATAATGATGCCAAGAGCCCTGTAGCAAAAACAGGGTGGATCACTGAAAATAGCAGCAGTGATGGTGTGAAGGGGTTGATGGCTCGCTGTGATTGCTCAGGCTTTTCTGCACAGATGTCATATCAGTCCTCTAAAAAAACATTTAAAATAAATACACAATCTCATGTACAGCTGTTTTAAGTAGTATTCCTGTTTCTTTGCAATACTACGCAGGTGACTTCCAGGGAAGCCGAGATGCAGCATCTTTATTTAGCTTGCAGGTTTTGGGTACCACCTTGCCCGTCTTTAAGCAACTTGAGGAAGGCTGCTGTAAATCTGCTTTGAATTGCTATGTATGCATCTTAGTAAACATCTTTCAGTGAAACATCCGCTAAATGTCTGCACGTTCCTGTGATTTATTATTGATTGATACAGTAATTTAGTTCTTGCAAATAGCACATCTGGCCCTGATTTGTGTTTTAGGCACATGAAATATTAAAATGTGTAATTTATCTTTCCTAAATAGGTAGTTACCACTGTCATTTAAGGTAGTAAAAGGTATTTTCACAAAGGGTGTGTGAAAGACATCTTTGCCTGTAAAATGTCCGAATACTTAGTCAAAGTTCCCGTACAATCTACTAGAGAAATAAGGGGATAGTTTCTTAGCTGACAGCATGCGGTCCAATTTGTTGAGGCATATTCTGATCTTTAGGATAAACTTTAAACACTTTTAAATACAATAAACTGATAAGACCCGCTTTGTGTAAACACAGTGATAATAGCTTTTGGTGTGCTGGAGTGTGGAACAATTACAATGCAATAGTATATGAATGAATTGATTGGAATGACAGTGATAAACTGTTTATTATGTGACATTTAATGAGTTTAATTTCTGCAAGCATGCATTTTTCATTTTGAATGGGTGCAGGAGAAAAGAAAGGCCAGGAGAGGTAGAGGGAAACTCTACTTCATGTTTCCTTTAGAAAAAAAATGAAGGGAAATCTTCATTTGCATATATTTCCAGTATACCTTTCCATCCCTGAAAGCTATATGGAAATAAAAATTGGAATACTAATCCCAATTTCTTGTTGAATTTTTTTAAGTGGCACTTATGACACTAAGATTAGTCATGTAGTTTTACTTTACCAGATGCGTTATGTTCTAGGTTACTGTCTTGTCTTCAGGCTTGACTGACACAAACATACTTCAAGCAAGAAGTAAACTGGGGATTTCTGTATTAGCCTTCAAAAATGTGTTAACGTATCGTGGGCTAACTGGTAGTGATGAAAAACACAGGTGTGCCTTTTTTTTTTCCCCCCCCCAAACTTGCTTCCAGGTATCTTTGAGGGGGTTCTCCCTGTATATTGGTTGAGAAATACACGATCTAAAATGTTTAAGCCTTTTGTTTTGTTGATCAGACAATGCATTTGATTGACAGTTCACAGATAATAGTGCTAAGTGTACTTCTTTATTTTTTTATTAAAGTTTTCATTCAAAATGCATTGAGTAGTTTATAAAACATAGTAGGTGTAAAATTGAAACATCTTGGGTATTCATCTGAGATGAAAACTGTTGTGAGTTTATCACAGCAGCTCCACATACACGTAGCAGTAGTTTTCTTTATGCCACAGGGAGAATGCCTGTCTTAAGTTGGTATTGAATCTAGAAGACCAAAGCGTGGTTTTTATGATAGATAGAGTCTTTGTTCTGCAAGGACTTTATTTTACATCATCCAGTTTTGAGTTTTTGTACCTCTTATGATTCATGTTGGTTTATGTTAGCCTTAGAGGAGTGCCATAAAGATTGTCTGATCTTCTTAACAGTAGGTTTGCAAGTTGCTTAAAAATTTCTCCAAATTTTAAAGTTGTAAATACTATGTGATAAAGTTGATAAACCTTTTTATTTGTGTTTAAAAGGGCATTGTTCACAACTGAAACCATTAGTCTTCATATTAATAGTCACTTAAACTGTAAATTTTTGTGATTTTATCTTCCATTTGTGGACCATATACAGGTATGATTATTGTGCATAGTAGTAGTGCAGTTGTTGGTATTTTTAGTACCAAAATATAATGTGATGATTGCTGCTAATACTGTCGTAACTTTCGGGATGTTCTCTGCACTACGGCTGGGTTCAGCCCAGTCCTTTTCTGCCCTGCACTCTTGAGGAGCTGAGTCTGTTTCCATCCCTCCTTCCCCTGTGATGGGATGATTCTCTTTGCCTGTGCTCTTCCATCTGGTAAAGAGGAGGTGAAGTGCCTAGAGCCTGCAGGTGTTCCTCCCTTCTGCTGCCTGCCAGCACTGCTGGAGGTGGGAGGGGAGGATGCAAGGTCCTGGGGTGGGAAGCGGGACAGGGGACTTTTTTTTTTTTTTTTTTCATTAAAGTATGAAGGGTTGAGTCCCATTGAAGTCAGACAGGAGGATAGTGGTTGGAGTTCCATCCTAACCTTGAGATGGAGATGCTTTAGATTTATGCACCAGTCTGGGAGTGTTTAGGAAAGGGAGGAGAGAACTCATGGGCTCCTTGTCCAAGAAAGATTTTAATAATTTAAAGTATTGTGTTACTATCTGGAAGTATTTTGATGGTTTCAGTGGTACTGTTTTTCATTATCGCCTCCGTTTTCTCTGCACAGGAGTGAGAGTATTATTGACTCTCAAATGTACTTTTTCTCTAGTACACCTTTGAAATTTTGCATCTCCTGTAAAACCGATGCTGATAACTGATGGGTATAATTTTGGCAATCCAAATCAAAATGTGAAATGACTGTGTTATGTACTCACTGTTTGGAGTGGGGAGAGAGAAGGGAACTTCTCTGGCATATGGAAAGTTATTTGTCTAGCTTAGCTTTTGAGTTTTTTTAGTACTGTTTGAAATACACTAATGTGTACTAATAATACATTCTCAGCTGTTTTCTATGTTGCAGTGTTTAAGAGTAACAGATTATAATGAATATTTGATTTAACCATGAGGTCATCATGTGCGTTACTTCAGGAAAATAACAGTAGATTATCTGAAGTGTATAGTTGCTAGAGTATCTCCTTAGCTAAGTAATTCTGCTATGGATTTTAGCTGTGATAGTGACCTGTTTCTACTTAAGAGGTTCTGTCTACTTAAGAGGTTCAACTCTAGCTGAACACAGAGTAGAATTAATATACCTAGTTGCAGATTACAACATTTTAATCAGCACTCACCTTTCCCTTTGTGGGGCTTTTTCTAGTGTTGTTTTGATAAGCAGCTGTGTTCTTGCATACATCCTCAGCAGGTGAACAAGACGGCTGTAATGATTGGGAAGGAGAGGCTTGCTTAAGAGAGCAGTTTGAAGGAACTTGATCTAGGAACACGCAAACTGAGACTGTGTAAGGGCTTTGCAAATATGTTTTTGTGCTTAAAAACCCAGGAGAAGGAAGCCCTTGAAGGTAAGAGGAGATGAGCAAATGTGTGCAGGCTAGTCCTGAGTAACTTGAGGCTGAAAATTAGAAGATTTTAGACCAATTTACTACTGAGGTTCTGGAGCAGCTGTCTGTGAGAAGTTGTGGGACAAAAAAGCTACCTCGTCTTGAAGATTTGCTAAATCAAGAGTTTGATCTTTTTATTAAAATAGTATGAAACTTTGTTGCCTTCAAGAATAGGGGCTAGGCTTTAGGTACCCAAGTGATCCCTGATAATGATTTCAATTCAAACACAATGCTTGAGATAAAATGCTTCAGAATAAAGAAATATTAGGGA
>NW_009611294.1:5294-11720 GCF_000690535.1 Cariama cristata
ATTTAATGTCAACAGAGCCACTCACCTACTTAGCCCTCTGTCTGCTACACCAGTCTTCTTATAATCTCTTGTACAGATGTCATGACAATGAAAGGTAATTGAGCGGTATTAAACCTAATATGATGTTTCCAAAGATCACTTTTCAGAAACCTGTAGTCTTATTAAATGTGCCGTCTAAAGAATGGTGCCTTCAGAACTGAAAGTGGTTGTTAGTAAAAGTGGGTATTTTATACCACATTATGGAGTTAATAAAAAAAAACCAAAACTCTTACAAATTCTCCTTTTTCCAGGAGTTGGTACTTTTTTTTTAATATGCAGTGTGAAAATGTCTGTGCAGGATATATTACATGCATGGCCAGAATTATCATCCCTAGTTTTTTAAAGAGCTCCACTGATCCCTTAAGCTAGGGTACTACTCGGCTAATATGCCGACCAAAAGAACCTCAAGAAACCCTTTTCTTTTTCTTGGCGTATATCAGATAAGCGTGTAAGAGGATACCTAGGTAAGGCATCCAAAGCATGGGAAGAGTGAGCCTTCACTTCAGCGTAGCTGTAAACTGAACTAGGCTTTAGAGCGTCGGGTTAGTAACTTCTTTTAATAAACTTCTGCTGTGTTCAGGGTGCGTTAGAAAGTTTCTTGGGAGATGTCTGTTGGTAAAAAGAATGTCTCCCTTGTCAGAAACAGGAGTGCACAGCAAGCTTTGGCATTTCACTTACAATAACATGACTAGTGTTTAAGCCCCATTCTTGCCAATATCTTTTTCTGAAACGAAAACAGGTAAGTAAGGTTTGGAATAGTTTTTGGAGCTGGTTCATAAAAGACCTTTGCTTTATAATGCAGGTTTAATTTTTCACTTCAGTTTGTATGAGAAGCAAAGGTGTCTTTTCAGAGAAACAACTAGAAAACTGTTACAGGATAAATTTAGGACTAAAAGGACCAAGAACTGTTTCCTAATGTATTCTCAAATAACAGAAGTGACCCTCCCTTAGTTAACAAGTGCCTTGCTTTCTTACTTTCATACCTTTTTGCTAGAATAGGGTAGGAAGGGGTAGCCAGAAAGTTACTACTTGCCTCCTGTCTTTGATTGCAATATGCAAGGCCCAGGGGGGCTGTACTTTCCTTCCAGGCATAGGATTTGTCAGAATTCTTGTCCTGTCAGTATTTTATCAATTTCTGTATTGACTTAGCTTTTTCAGAAACCAATAGTTAAAACATGTCTTCACCGGGTGAAGACATTTGTAATGGATGCATAGTTCTTACACACTTACAAAGTTCATTCCGTGCCCCTTAAGTTCTGTGTATTTTCCTTCGACCAGAGTTTTCTAAATAGCATTTGGTTAAATAGATTTTCACTTGGCTCCTTCAGCTGTTTTTTTGGCTCCCCAATGGCATGGGTTAAGTCCTTGCAGGTACTCTGACTTCATTTTTGACCATTCCCCATTTTCTTTTCTTGATACTGTTGACATAAGGAGTTACTCCTAGCGTTTAATATTGAGTAAATTTCCTAGGTTATGTGAATTAAGCAAGCTGTAAAGAACTTACCTCTGAACAAAATTTTTAGAAGTAAAAGCTGGGGTGTAAGTCCTATATGGGCTTTTAAACTGGTATGAAATATGTTCTGCTTCAGTTTAGTTGTTCAGGAAGCACTTTCAGCTAAGTTGAAAAACTAGTTTTATCTCATCAAAGAGTCAGTTCTGCTGTAGTTGAGATTGAGAAACTCTTAGAATTGTAAAGTGTGCCTTTTTTAGGGAACATGTGATTCTTGGATAACTCATGACTTCATTTAAACTGACTGCTAGCAGGGTTTGGAAGGTAGTTCACATTTGAAAATTTTTGATGCAAGGAGCTCTAGGAGTAAGGAAAAAAGTCTTAGCTGTAGTGAAGCTGAGACTTCTCAGGTACTGTGGCCTTTGGGATATTCAGAACCTTATGAAATCTGTCTCTAGATGTCTTCTTATGTGGGTATGAAAAGTACCCATTTTTGGTTTGTGCCTTCAGGGTTTATTATGGACTTTCCCAGTATCAGAGCTATTGTCTTTAAAAAAAAAAACACAAAAAACCAAAACCAACAAACAAAATCAAAAATAGCTTTACAAAGGTGATCCCCGGTTCATTGTTTTTCACCCTAAAACTTCTCCTCAACACTTCTGCCTTTTTGATGGAGTACTGTATTGCTCTTTCTAGAGGGGGGAAAAAAAAGAAGCCGACAAAAGACATAACAAAAGAACCACAAACGCAAAGAAAAAAGTTCTTAGTATTCTTCCTAAAGGAAAGATTAATTTGTCCAGACAAGGTCTTCAGATATGTTCCTCTATCTTCTTTATTCTCCCAATTTTGTTTTGGGAAGAGGGTCTGTGAGTAAAACCTTTGGCTGCATTCCTAGCTTAGGGAAGCCAGCTAAAAGGGTCTCCTACTACTTTACTTCCACCTTGCTCCAGGGAAATCCTGCAGCTCTTGCAATGTTGCAGACAGAGTTGTCAGCTGTCCACTTTTCTCCCTTTTTTTTTTTTTTTTGGCTCCACATGTTGTTCCCGATACTGAACAGAGGGGAACAGTTCTGAATGGTGGGAAAGTGCTGATTTACACTCGACTAGAGGGCTATACACACCTGTAAATGGAAGGGACAGTGAAAAGGCAAGTGAGGTAATCTTATCTCCTTTCTCCAAACCACCTCTGCACCCTCCTCTGACTGGTTAGGAAAAGGTCATATAGAAGGTGGGGGTGAGGGTATCCTGGGAAAATTACAAAAATTTAGGGAACAGTGTATTTCAGTGATAGGATCTTTCCCACATCAATACTGATCTGACCTAGTAACTTTTCCTGGAACAGAGCAGATCTTTGTGGAGCTCTTTAGGTTTGCCAGGGTTGAACTTGAATCCAGCAGGACCAGATAGGTTGGGCTCAGAAGGGTTTAGAGAAGACATCTATCTGGTCTAGCTGCAGAGCAGCTAACCAGGGTGGGAATTGAGGTGAGATCTTGCATCTCCATAATCCTGCAGCCTCTTTAAGTATGTCATGATTCCTGAAGGAGAGCTGTATCAGTTGTAGCTGGTCTGTAGGTTGTGTAAACATGGTAGTAGTAGCAGCCTTTGTCCTCTTTTTGCCCCTCTGTGAGGCACTGTGGGAGTACACGAGTGCAATCTTGTGATGTGAGCTGAATTAAGTTTGGTGCTGCTGGAAGAGGGAGGTCTTGCTCTCTTTATGTGCTTCCATGCCCTGCATGATCCACCCTGCCTCTGTGCCAGCTTTAGCATTCATCAGATCTATATAAGCCAGGCGCACTACAAAAATACTCATATGAAATGCAAAAATACAAAACCAAAAATACTTGAATGGGTTACTCCTCTGCTGTTTTCACTGGCTTGGCTAGACCTACAGTGCCATCAGGGCTAGCTCAAGGTAGAAGACTTAGGGATGGAGAAAGATAAGGTGTGTAGGACTCCTCCTCTCTCCTCATCTTTGACAACAATGAATTACTAAAGCCATATGATAAAATGCTTTGCTGTTGTTTTTTAAAGCATGTTTGGCTTTTTTGCATAATAAGCAGGAAGATAGCCTTCAAACTCTTTCCTGCGATAATCCAGAAAATGGTAGGGAAATGGGAGGTGGGGGGGGAAGGGGAAAGAAATACTTTCTTTTTAAGGAAAAAAATCAGTTGCAAATTAACAAACAATTATTAATGCACAAAAGAAAATGACAGTTGCTGTTATATTCTTAATTTGCTGCTTCTTTCTTTCTAGACACATAGACATTCCCCATAATTAAAACCAAGCACTAACTTTATGTCAGCACTTCACCTCATTCAGGATTTAAATTGGATACACAATGGAGTCAAATTGAAGTTAGGAAGGCAACTGTAAATATGTGATTATTATTTTTTGAATATTTGAATGAACTCTTTGAAGCATATTAGCCTATGACGTGGTTAGATGCTCTTCAGGTGTGCATGCATTTTGTTGGGTCCTTTAGGACTTAAATATTAGCAGCTGGATGTACTCTGAACTGCAAAAATGCTTAATGTTTGTGAGTGTTTCTGATTTTCACAGAAATCAAATCTAAGTCTGTTACTTCTGGTTCTGATGTGATTATGTGCAGAAGTACCGATAGCATATTTAGGAAAATTTAAGAAATTCAAACCCAACCTGAGCTACCTTTTTTCAGATTCTGTTTTGCTCTAAACCTAAATTTAAAATGTATTGCATTGATCAGAACTTGTTTCAATTAAAATTTTTGCATGGTTTTGGGTTTTTGTTTGTTTTTTTTTTTTAGGAAAAGTTCTGTATTATTATATCTAGATCAAGTTTAGATTGAAAGGTACCAACTTCTGCTTACAGAAAAGAGTTTTCCTTCCTACAGCCTGCAAACTAGAGGTAATCTCTTCCTTACTTCCTTAGTGTGTTCCTGCAAGACCCCCAGCACTACAGAGATGAAAGCAACTGAAGGTCAGACAGAAATGTTTTGCTCAGTTACAGCTATTAGATTAAGATTTTATTTTTTTTTTCACCTTTTCCCCTGTGGAAGAAATGGTTACCTGTTGGCTGGGCTTCTTGGATGTTCAGCCCTTAAGGTTCAATTATCTTTAAAAGCATAAAGTAAACAGAGTGCTTAAAATATCAGGTGCCCTTTCTCTAATCTTAGATCTCAAATGCGTCAATTTTTTTTATCAGCTGGAGGCGCTTCCAATTGGAAAGTATTCGGTACTTGATAGCTGCCTTTGAGACAGGATACTTTCTCAACTCTTGCAGTTGTATCTTCTTTCTTGGACTCTTAGTTGTTTGAGGTTTTCAAAAGTCTGAATTGTCTGCTCTGCTGGTTAGGGATGTTTTCAAATAGATTGCTGGCTCTAGAGTTGGTTTCCTTGTGTTGTGTGTATGAAATTCTCTCAGAACAGGGACTGGAAATCAGCTTTCTTCTTTTTCCTTAGTGAATGTGGTCATCATGGATGCTTCTTTTCCCTTCCTAGTCATCTGGTGAATATTAAACGATTCCATAAACATCACCTGGGGCTGTTGAGAGAGAATACCTTCATTTCTCACCTCTTCCAGCCTGGCGAGTGTTTTTTCAGGCACTGTGTGTTAGGGAACGACTTGAATATGTGCCTCCCCATTTCGGAGTGAGTAGCAGCTGCCGCTGTGCCAGGCACAGACAGGCAGGTTGGTTCTGAGGATGTGTCCCCGTTAGTAGCCGGGCAAAATACATGGCAGAACTGTTGGTGTGGGTATTCTCCTAAGTTGTCAGATCTTGAGCTATCCGTTGCTGTTGAGACAGTGCTTTTCAATGTGCTGGGATCCTTTCGTTTTAGAATTAAACAGCAAACTCAGAAGTGTAGAATTTTAGAGTATTCTCAGGGATGCAATTTAGGTGAGATCACTTTGTGAAACTTCTGTGATTCTTTCCCTGAATATTTGTTGTTTATCATAATAGGGCTTAGTTTCCTGTATTGCTAATGTATTTTTTAAAAAGTTAAAGTGTTACAGAAAATTAAGTGTTGAAAATTCTCTTCCTGAATCTGAGCCTGTACCCAGCTCTTCGGTATTTGTTACAGTTGCAAAGGCGAGGAAAAACATGAAAATCATACCTTCCTGAAACGTGGTTTCAGATACATAGCTGGAATATTCAGAAATCAGTGGTGACTTCTGAGACTATTGATACATGGTAGATTTAAACATGCATATTTCACTGAAAGCTGTTTTAAAATATTTTTTCTGGTATGTGCTAAAAATTGATCTGTGAAGCCATTGCAGTTCAAAATAAAGCCTTACTGTGGTTGATACCTGTTCTTTCTAACGGGCTTCCGGGTTTTTTTGTCACTGTTTAAAAAAGGAAAAAGAAAAAAATAACTTGAAATGTTTACTGTTTGAACAAAGCTGTAAGAATTATTCAGAACTTTCCTTTTCATTTAACTTTTTCTCTTACTCTCATTCGATAGCTTGAGACTTTGCTGCCATCTCTAGTTTCTTGATGAAATTTATCTTGAGCTGCTATTTGGTCCTAAATTTTCATCTGTGCTCTTAAAAAGACAAATTTTGGCCGGATTTCATGACTGGCTGCTGCTAGAAGAGTTTGTTTTGTAAAGTCTCTATCAGTGAAAAGGATAGCTGTGTCCTGTGTTTATTTCATTTGGAAAACATTAGGAGTTTCTCTAAAGAGAAATATCTTGTATTCCTCCTTGCCTCCTCTTCAGATACAGCTGTAGTTAATAAGCAAACTTTCAGCACTTTTTGCTCCCATTTTGGCTGTTAAAAATTTACAAGTCACATTCCTGTTACTGTTCTTACTATTATGCAATATCTTAAGTTTTTAACCTTAGTTTGTTTTCTGTAATTTTAAGAGATGTTTTAGAAAGATCGTAGTTTGGTTTTCAGGGTGAATATACTGTCTTATACCACTTTTATACGTATTTGTATCTTTTGTAAAAAGTAGTT